>NW_027280097.1:0-174467 GCF_046629955.1 Centroberyx affinis
TTTATCCTACCAGGGCATCCTGAATATATCAACCCTTTACAAAGCAGGCATTCATTTTAAAACACTCATCTACACTATCAAACTTTTATACTGCTCACCAATGTAAAACATGTTTAGCTGATGTCTTGGCTCTTAAATTTTTCACACTGAAATAAAAAAGGGGGTAAAAAAAAAAGGCACCCCTGCTGAAATGGTGGAAGCCCCTGCTCTAAATGATGTCTAACCTAACATACCTTTCCTTGCGCTCCAGTGGCTGAGCGTGTATCCCTAACTAACTGAGCAGAGCGTGATCGCTGGACGGCTGGAGGAGAGGGGGTGCTGTGAAGGAACTCGTCGCCCCACACTGACGCTGTCGTGGTTGCTTCGCTCCAGAGGCAAGAGGTATCCCCTGCTCCCTCTCTCCCGCGCATATTAATGCAGCTACGGTTGCCTGGCAACCGACTCAGGGGAGTCACACAACGCCTGACGACAAGAAGCATTTGTGACAGAGGCCGGGATGAGGGGCGAGGGTCTCCTCTAGTGTTTTCCTTTTTTTTGGGGAGGTGTGTGTGTGTGTGTGTGTGTCTTTGTTCATGCAAAAAATGCATGGTCCTGTCAAAGTTGAACAGCCATCAGTCAAGGGGGAGTGTGTGTGTGTGTGTGTGTGTGTGTGTGTGTGTGTATGAGAGAGAGAGAGAGACTGTGTGCGTGCATGTGTTGTGTTTCCATGCATAAGGTACAAGTGTGTGTGTGTGTGTGTGTGTTCATGCAAAATATGGAGGCTCCTGTCAAAGTTGAACAGCCATCAGTTGACACGAGTGTGTGTGTGTGTGTGTGTGTGTGTGCATGTGTCATGTGTTTTCATGCATAAGTTGCAAGTGTGTGTGTGTATGCGTGTGTGTGTGTGTTCATGCAAAATATGCATGCTCCTGTCATAGTTTAACAGCCATCAATCAATGGAGTGTGGGTGTATGCCATGTGTTTTATGTGCATTTCATGCATAAGTTGCGAGTGTGTGTGTGATATTGTGTGTGTGTGTCTGTGCATGTGTGTGTGTGTGTGTTTCTTCATGCAAAATATGCAGTTCAACAGCCATCAGTCGACAGGAATAAGTGAGTGCGTGTGAGAAAGAGAGAAAGTGTGTGTGTGCATGTTGTGTTTTCATGCATAAGGTGCAAGCATGTGTGCGCACGTGTGTGTGTGTGTGTGTGTGTGTGTGTGTGTCACCTCTAATGTTGTTTTCACAAACAGCCTGCATTTAGTTTCCTCATGGCCATGCAGGCTTCATGTAAATTCACCGTACAGAACTTCCTTCCCTTTGCCTTTGGAAAAGCAACACTTCAGTGTCAGCGGCCGCGGCTTGTAATGGATACACTGATCAAACGTGAACAACCTCCAGGACATTAATGTGCGATCCGACACCAGGACTAACCCTTCCATAGTCAACCGTCCCGTGATCCCGCCGTCTCTCTCCGATCCCGTTCTCTCACTCGTCTCAGCCAGAGGGAAGGACATGAGCTTTCGGTGGGGAAACCATCTTCTGTCTCTGTCTTTTTGAAGTAGTGACAGTACAGTGTGAATCACCCAGGCTGTGTCCCCCATTCCTCATTTAAAGGAATAGGCATTTTCAATATTTGAATTTATACGCTCATTTATTCATTCACATTACGGCCCTTGGCTTTCTGTAATGAATATATCTGTCTTTCCAGTAAAGAGGACAGAATAAACCACCGCACATTAAAACCTTTCGTTTCTGACTTTTGAAGACCGGCTCGCTTGTGTTTTGATCACCATGAGCAGTGAGAAATGTTTTTGCATTCTAACAGCCTTGGTGTTTTCCGTTGGCTTCTGCCCCGTTCTTCTCACTGATCTCCGAAGAAGGAAAACAGATATTGAAAATATGAAAAAATAGCTTGGTTTCATACTTAGATGCAGAGAGCTACAGCACACTTCAGTGACGCTGGTGAAATTCAAAATCGGAGGTTGTCAAATTAAATAAAAGAGTTCCGAAATAGATTTTTCCTTTGAACAATATTTCATTATGTGGATGGGTACGGTTGCTAATGGAAATGTTTAGAATGTGAAACAGCCTAAACAAATTGGTTTAGGCTTGATGTTGCTTTGCGCATGAAATGACCCGGAATGGACAGCAATAAAAATGGAAATGTAAAGGAAACGTTCCCCCCCAAACTGAAACCATTGGTGTGCATAATTTTATTGCTTACTTTCCATCCCTCTCTGCCTTAGATTAACTAACTTAGGCTATCGCTGTCTGCATGGGCATTTATAATGATTAATCAGAGTGTCCATCTAATTTGTTCTTGTCATCTGGTAACCAAATCACAGGATGCTCTCCCAGACAGGACAGTCCTACCTCACGGTGATTATCCTTCCTCTCACATCAATTTCCATTCAAGTAATCGACCATCAATCTCAACACACGATGCAAGCACTTGTCTTTTCTAGTCAGCTAAATTGTAACCAAGCAATTTGTGTTTTTACTGTATATACTGACCACACAGTGAACTTACCTAGTTTACCCTTATCCACAATGTGAGCTGGTGGCTTTTACCTTTAGCTCTCAGCCCCACTTGCATGTCCCATTGTTGAGCTTGTAAACATGAAAAGGTTTCTGTATCCTATAGCATAAAGAATACACCTAGATACATAAATCCCTTTCATCGCAATGAAGTATTTTTGAGCAAGTTGAAAAGAGTGTTGAGAGTGTGTCAGATTTGAAAGTGTGAAAGCCTTGAGTTTAGTTTAATTAAACTCACAAAGGAGACTATTGCAGCATATAATGATGTAGATCTAAGGACACAATGGCCTTGTTGCAAATTGGTGTAGCAGAATATCGCAGAAACTCCAGGTATCAGCGTTTTGCTGCGATTCAAGGATAAAGCAAATGGAATCTAAAGTTCTACGCAGTCCAAATTAATGGACAACTAATTGACTAATAATCACTCTGGTTTTCTTCACCACATCTGTTCGCTCAGTTTGTTTGTATTTGCTCGCTCAACTTTTGCTTTCTAATTTGTCCTTCAGAGAGCGCAGCAGAGATGCAGCTCAGTACTGCCAGCTCATCTATTATTGAGAAGCCAGGAAGTCGTGCCCTACACAAACAAAAAGTTCACAACAAACACTGCGCTCGACACACCGGCTGCCAGCTGACGTCAAAGCGCCAAAACCTCTGTTCATTTCAGAGTAAATGTAACATAAAAAAACAGAAGAGCCAGTCCGGTAAACCTTTTGTGTTGGTGTCAGAAAACCTGAAAGACACATCGAACACCGGCGAGTCTGACAAAATCAAGATTCGTTGGCAAGTCTTCAAGGGAAGATGTCTAGAAACCTCCGATCTCAACACAGGCATTTTGTTGGGAGAGAGACGAGGTTCAAAGCTAGGCGGGGTTTTAGGAGCGGTTGCGTGAGACTGAGGAGTAAGAGGAGTGTCATGGCTGCCATTAATCCTCATTAGAGGAGAACATGACAGGAGCATATGGGTGTCCTCCAGTCAGAGAGGAGCCGTCCAGCCCGCTGCTCTCCTCTCCTGCCCCTGTCACTAATAGAGATGCCAGGGCCAGGGAAATAAAAATTCAAACTTCGAAGGATGCTTTGTTTTTTCTTCATTCTCTCTGGGAAAGATGGATGGGCCTTAAGCAGAGGGTGGACAATGTTAAAGCACTCCTGTTGATCCTGGAGTAGCGGGATCCTTGTAACCTCAAAGTGGTGTTGTGTGTGTGTGCTAAATAATGTAAAATGACATGAACCTTAGCAAAGCCATTAAAGATTGATTTGAAAGTTTTGAGTTTGTTTTTTTCCCCCCCGGGGCTTAAGTAGCTAAAAGTCTGATGAAGAATGAAAGAATGGAAACCCTTGACCTACAGAAAAAGCTAAATCACTTAGAAATAGTTGTAGTAATGCTTTTAGGCTTGATTGGTCAAGGCTCGACGCTGTCCAACCAAAAACTTGGCTTCCTATTGGCATTTTCATTCAATTATTTCCTTATGGATCTTCATAATCAAATAAGATACTGTATGTTCATTGGAAGCCTGATTTGACCTCCAGTTCAAGATATTAGCAGTCTTCCACACATGGCTTTGAATCGAATAGAGAATTATGCATTCCATTTAAAATGATGGATGGAAGATAAATTAGTGCACGTCCATGCACTAATTTATCTTATTAGGAATTAGGATTAGGAATGCAGTATTTCAAAATGAATTAAAAATGAATGGTGGAGCCAGAACGAAACCATATAGGCTTTTTCAGCTTCATAGTTGTTCAATTTGTTTAATAACTTAGTTAGTTCAATTTGTGTATTGTAATGATGGATCACGTGGTGTCAGTGGGACATGGCAGCATACTTGTCTAATTTGTAATTTGTGAATATTTGACATTGTAAGCAGTTTGTTTCCCACATTACTATACATGACAGTTATAGAGTCCAATGGAAAATTAGCGCCCACCATAAAGATTTGTGATTAAAATAATTTGAAACTTTTTTGACACCTGTCTAAAATGTCTCGGTCATATTTTTCCAGTAACATAGCAACATAATTTGAAAATCTTTCAGCCTGCATTGAGTTGAGTTGAGCTGAGTTTATTATATTCTTGCTCACAGTTAAAAACGGAATAAAAGCCGAATCTACATAAGAGTGGGGGCCTATTGATGAATATTTGCCCCGCTGAACCACTTTCATGTGGTGAACGTGGCGTTTGCCTCGCTGCACATGGGCAACAGAGAGGAGATGAGGCGGGCGGAGGAGACGGCGCCCTGGAGGACCGTCTCCCTCAGGCCCCCCTCTCTCTAGAAATAGAAATTGTTTATATCGAGGGAAGAGCCAAAAAAACGAAGCTGGTGGGGATACTAATGAGGGCTGTAAGACTTTTAAAGCAAAGCGTGTTTGATTGTCAGAGTGTGTTTCTTCCAGCTTCTCTGTCAGCACGGTAAGAGAGGCTTTTTTGATTTGTGTTTAAAAACTAGACGTCTAGACATAAGGGCTATGGATCTTAAGAGGGATATCTTCTTTGAGAATGATTTCTTAAACTTGGTACATAGATAAACATCAGGTGCATCCCTCTTTACCCCTCCCCCCCGTCTCTCTCTCTCTCTCTCTCTCTCTCTCTCTCTCTCTCTCTCTCTCCCCTCTCTCTCTCTCTCTCTCTCTCTCTCTAAAGGCCAGCCCGATATCCTCCCAGCCTAATCTCAGACTCTACTACTTACATCAAAAGCCTGTCAGCCTGAGCACATGAAAGCCTGTTTTCTGAGAGCCTCTCGTCGTCCGACTGGAACACTCGGCACAGCTTTCATTTTTATCCTCTAAACATTTGAGAGAGGAGAGGATGTAGCCCGTCCCGAAACGTCCGCGGGTCAGCACATATACACTTAAAACGTTTTAATCTCATGGAAATGCATTCAAATGTATTCCCCTTTCCGCCGTGTGGTACTATAAGTGGCATATATTACACTCTATAATGCCTCAACTTCCCCAGCACAAACAATAGCTCATCATCAGTCAGGGCGATGCTTCAGATAAAACGCATGAGGCAATCAGACTTTGATGGTCAGCTCCTTCAAGTTACCGTCAACTTTCAAAGGCAGTTGTGGAGTCCATCTTTGTTTGCCTGCAGGTATACGGCGCTTCTACACTGTAACTTCAATAGATACAGTAAACAACGTCTGGCTTTCTGAGAATTCCTCATTGCATTTATGTATTTATGAGATGTGTGTACATACTGACACAATAGAAATTTATGTAGTCTCTATGTATAAACAGTTTCTTGAACTTCATGGTGTGTTTGTTTTTTGACAGTATAAAGAGATGACTGTATCAAGACTATAAAAATGTCATATTGCTATCAGTTGCAGGTAGATGGCCGCCTATGAAGCGATCAATTTCATCATTTTGAAACAGTTGATTAATACAGATAAGGAACCAAACCCAGCTTCTATTTTATTTTAGTTTGTTGCTTGCTGAGGATAGTTCATATACTTCTCAAACAGTAGACTCACTTCTAGGTTTCTGATGGTACAACAGAAGGTGCAGTAATAAATCATGTGTTGCATACAAAAGCATCATGATAGCTCAGGGGTTATTCAATATTGAGATGCTGAGGTCTGAATCAAAATGTAGAGAACAGCCTTTGTCTCTTTTCCATTAAATAGCTTGTGTTGGCGAAGCATAGATTTGTTGTTCAGAGGAATTTTCCCCAACTCTTCCTTTACCCACATGCGAGGGTCAAACCTTTGTACATGCTACTTTGTGCAACACAACAAAAGCAGAGTGTTGCCTTGGTATACAATAACTAGCATATAGATATGCAATAAAAAATCATGTCCCTAAGAAAATTGGCCTTAAGCTATTAAATAATAATCCAATTATCAAGGACAGCACTGCTTTTGCACCACTAAGAAGCATCCTCCACATCAAATGATTTTTTTCCCCTCCAGTTTACTGAAATCTAGTTAAGTAGGACACTGAGGAACTGAGAAGTAGATTATTATCTGGCTAAGTGAGATACTAAACACTGAGAATGCTGTGATAAATACTAAAATAAGTCGCTCAAATTTCTTTTTTATCACTTTGGCAAGATTGAAAAGTAATGTGTTGAGAAACGATACTGGCAATTGAAGAAACAATCCAGGCTGAAATGATACACAAAAGCCTTTCCTCCTTTATGTTTGGTCTACTGGGTAGTGACAACGTACTGCTCATCATCCGCTGTGCACCGTCTTTTAAACTGCCGGAGGAAATTATCTTGGATAGAACCTGGCCATGTTTACAATGCATTATCTGCTCCACTTTGATGCAAAAAACACACATGTATTGTTGAAACGCACACAAGAGATTTTAAAAAGTGTGTTGCCTATATCTGTCTTCTCTGAAACAGTTGCGAGCCCATCTGCCAAGTCTGTCTGACGAATGATCCATTTGGTGGGAGACATTAACATATTGAACATGGGGGATATCTAGCCTAGGGATTACAGCAACACAATCCTAGATGGATCAGATCTGGAGGTATTAAAAATGAAATAAGAAATCTCACGGCCTTGGACTGGACTGCCGTGTTCTGCTCTGCTCATTTCAGGTGATTTAGGAGGTTTAACAATGGTACTTATCCTGTGGGAAGATAACTCTTCCACTCTCTAACCATCTCTCCCTCACTCTCTCTCTCTCTCTCTCTCTTTCAGCTTTCAGCCTCCCTTTTTCACACACATGCACACGCACACAAAGATACAGCTGTTCTCATTCACACATGAGGGATTAGCGGTCGCATCTTTTGGCTCAACCCTATCGCTCAGATCTTATTTCCATCGATGCCTCGGTAGGTGCAGTATTGACTTCCGCACATGGGAGCGCAGCAGACGGCCTCGCTGTGTTTTGCCAGAGGGTATGTGGGGAGCCGGGGAGTCTGAGGGCTCGAGGTTAGTTAGGGGGGTTCAACCCATTAATGAAGCTCCATCACTTGTATAGCGAAAGAAATACTCAACCTTCATGCTAGTTTTAATCCATGTCATAATAATCCGTGACATTTTCATATAAATAAATGTCAGTTTTGCAACTCTCATTTGCCAATCGATGCATCAGCACAGTAGTGATCCGACCTATACTCAGGTCATGAAAGCTTTTATATTTTCTATTATGAACACCTAGGAGCAGGTAGCTGTTTCTCTGAAAAACAGGTGCACAGGAAGAGATGCATTTTATGTTTTCGGAAGCAGCAACAGGAATCAATAGAAGAAGAACTGGGTAGTTAGCATGAGCAGCGATAGCCAAAGAGCGCCACCTACAGAAACTCAAACTCAAAAAGAAACGAATGAATCATTCAGAGGAAGGCACATGTGCTAAGAAGGAAAGCAAAGAGCCAAAAGTAGTGATTCACTCTGAACATCGGCATTTCCTTTCCAAGATGAAAAGCACTCCAAGATGAGAAGGAACTGAGGAGAGGTACAGATGTGGCTCTTTTTCTTTTGGACTGGTAGGTTTCGCTATTGTTTCCAAACTTTCCTAAGCCATCATAACTCAAAATACACCTCCGTCGTGCTCTCTTGTTTACAGACATTACAAATGCAAACAAACCTTTTACAGCCTCCAAATGCATACAACATTTACGCCTTTGCTGTCACATACTGTCAGTTCTTGTAAAGCTCAGACAAAAAATTACATAAACCGCTAAGAAAACAAAGCCAGTAGTGGTGTCATAGTAATTCAACAGGGCCAGATTGGGGCTTTACAGATAGAAACAGTATTTGTGTGTGAGCAGAGTCAATATTCCAAGCCATTTTCCAAATTTAATCAATATAAAGTGACATGATATACAGAAAATTCACACATAATTCCTGACGATGCCTCTTTTCATTGTGTACATGTGATGATGTGGAAACTTGATGTGTTGAGTTGAGCATTTTCCTTATCCCTCCTTCCCTTTGGCCTTCACTGATATAAGTCCCCCAGTATCAAAACTGTTCTTTAGTTATTAAATTCTGAAGATATTAGCCCCAGTGGGAAATTATAAATTCCCGACGACTGCTGATAACCGTCTTCTTTCAGTATCTTCATTACATAGTTCTGCGATAGGCAAAAAGAGGAATCACCATTCATTGGTCACTCAATGAAAAAGGCTGATATAGAACATGTCGTTTTTTTAGATGATAAACTTGTTTAATTCCACTGTACTTGAGACGGTGCTGAGAATATGCATGAGTGAGTATGCATTATTAAAACGGCCTGTTCAGGCGGCCCTAACGCAGTGAGGAGAGGGGTCCTCCGCGTTAATCTTACAGGCGTTCCCTGCTGCTGACTGTGCGTGTATCAAAAGTTAGAGGCTACGTTTCAGGTCTTATTTCATAATCAAATGCAGCGCTTGCATATTTTATAGAATATTTCGAAAGAGGGGGAATCCTGTTTCTCTCTCTTCTCTTTCTGGGCTTGAAGTCGCTATCCAGGCTTTCCTCACTCTCTGTGTGAAAAGTGATGAATTCCCTTCCAAAATTTACCATTTCCTCTCTCAGGTCTGACGTATTGGTTTCCATATCTGTACTTTGATATCCACATAACCATCTAAAAATATGACTGGAGTGATGAATTTTTCTCCTGATCTTCCTAAACTTAGGAGGAATTTCATGAGCAGATGATGACCATAATTTGAGGCAAATAAACCATTTTTCTCTAAACTGATTTTAAAAAAATGAATAAAATTCATCTCCTGTAGCAATAGCCATATACACTAATATATAATAGGGAAAATGTCCACACTGTTCTAAAATAATATAGTCATATAAGCTCATGAACTACATTTATAAATGTTCCTTCTCCCATATAGCTATAACAGCTGAGATCCTGTTTCATAAACATTAGCATTAGCAAATCTGTAAACTCCCCCGAATTCTTATTTGTCTGAGAGTTTTAAAACATCTATAGCAGTGTCAGACAATGTGGAATTGAAATTCCCTCCACGTCTTCTCTCCCTCTCATGGTAAGTTTTTGAGAGTCTTGAAGCTCACTCCTCTGTATGCAAAAGAGATTTCATCAGCACATTTTGAGAATTCATTAGGATCCGTGGGCCACATTGACTGTCAAAGCCATCTCCTATAATTTCACAGAACCCTATTAGAAGAATGTTTATCTGTTTTCAACTTCCGCCTCCCTGGGTGATTAATATTTGAGACTAACCCTTACTTAATTTCAATAAGGACAACATCTTTCTGTGTCTGCTTCATTTGAAAGTTTTTTAAGCTTGTGCTAATGCTGCTATAATGGATGGGGAATTTAGGTTTCCCTAGGTGGACACGTTCTACGACAAGGAAAGCATAATTAAAACTCAGGATGACACATTTTGATTTGTGAGAGTGTGCCACACTGACATCACAAGTGTGTTTATCTGTGTGTTAACAGCCTCTGAAAATAGACACACCACAAGCAGACATGGGCATATGAAATTGCCCCATATAAACGTTTATCTGAATTGCTATTGTCACTCCTCATTGGATGTCATTCCACTCAATGAACAGCTGACTATCAGAAAATCTTCATTTGCTGGAGTCACAGCACGGGCCTCAGTGTGGCCTCAGAGAAAGTCCAAGGAGCGGAGGGAAGCATACGTCAATAACACTAAGCCAATTAAAATCACTCTTCATTTAAGCTGTGATCTCTATTGATTTGCCTTTCAATTCCCATCCATCAAGCCAGCAGACTGCCTTGAAGGCTTGGCGGGATAGACTGAGTGACTCAAAGCAGTTCTCCGCTGCCATTGTATCGCTGACAACTACCAGCAGCTTTTCAGAAAACCAAGGTTGTTTGGTACACAAAAGTTGTTTTGCAGATGAAACAAAACCGTAAGGCTTCATGGCTAAAAGCTTGTGGATTTGATTGTGTTGCGAGGCTGTGATTCATTGGCAAGACTAAAGCAAGTGAAATGTTAACTGCATATCAGTCTAAACACAAAATGCAGAGTAAATAACACAAAAATATAGATCAATACATAAGTATAATATGAAATATGTATAAAACTATATTTTATGATCATAAAATAACAAAACTGCTATAGGGTGAAAACCTTGTATTTCCAAAACTTTTCAGGTGCAAAGAAAAGCAGCCTTGAGACAATAATAAAATAACAATCACAAGTGTTGGGGTATTTTTTTAATTTATCCAATGGAGTTTTACAGAATTGTATTAACCCAAGGATGGTAGAATTGTATCAATCCATAGAGGGCCGTGTAATCCTTCATCTGAAGTGAAAACATGAAAATCACTAAAATTGGAGTTTCCAGGTTTTCACGTGCCAACAGCGAAAAGCAAGGTAGCGTATTACAAGGATAATAGGCCAAGTAATCCCGTGTTGAGTCAAGTTCGGAAAAGTAAACAACTTAATAGGCTGACTTGGGACCAGAAACCAAATTCACGTTTCCCTTTCTTTCCATACTTTTTTTTTAAAAAGCTTGAATAAAACCTATTTGGCTGAATCCTGGTCCCAACACTAGTTCCCCCGAATGATGAAATTACACAATTACTGATACTGAACGCCCAATCCTCCTTTTTGGCTCCCGACAGCCTCACCGTCAGCTGCTGTGTTGTGAGTTCAGAACATGTTCAGCGGTGTCAGAAATCTGTCAAAGGAAGCCCACTTTATGATCAACGACGTGTGAAGGTCAGCTATAAGATGTGCATCGGCCCGGGGGCTGCTGCTTTTTCTTTTGTTCTTTTTGTTCTTTTTCCGGCGCGGTCCATCCCTCACCAAAAGGCGGAGGGGTCGAGAAGCAGGGTGGGG
Source organism: Centroberyx affinis (assembly GCF_046629955.1). Classification (NCBI taxonomy): domain Eukaryota; kingdom Metazoa; phylum Chordata; class Actinopteri; order Beryciformes; family Berycidae; genus Centroberyx; species Centroberyx affinis. Next base: position 11,251 of record NW_027280097.1, read on the forward strand.
GTTGGGGGGGGGGGGGTGTAGTGACTTGACATGAATTGTAAATGAGTGAATAAAAGTGTGGATGTGTGCTTCCTTCATCTACACAGCACTGCAGCCTTTTTTCTCGTTTTTTTTTTTTTTTTTTTTTGCTTACTTTGATTTAATACTGTCTTGTAAGCATACCTAAATGTTAATAATTCCGGTGCTTGCAGATGCATTTCTACCAACCTTCCCTGTTTTCTTGCAGACTCAAAGGCCTTGAACTGTCAGTGTCTTCCCCCTCGAGCACATACAATATATACTGTATCAACTTTCTGGTTCAGCAGCTTTGATAATAATCTGACCTCACCTGTTTGGTTGACTTGGATAGCCGGGGCCCTTTTAGCGGACAACTTGTGATTTTCACTCTGAATATGCTTTGTGAACTCCGCAAAGTAAGAAGAAGTGTATATCTTTCAGCTCATGCTAATCAGGGAGAAATCGCAGAGCTGGAATGAGCTTTCATGTTGTTGTTTCACAGATTTCGAAACATTTTACACTCCTTTCATCATTTTATAAAGGATTTTTCACGCTTTAAGCATATTGTGTGACAATGAACATCCTCTTATTTTGTACAGTGTCATCTTAAGCAGCTTCATTCTGGACTGAGGCCATTCTTTCCCACTCAAAACTACTAACTAACATTAAGAGTGTGATAACTTGGCATGAGATGGCGCCTCCATTTTCATTAACGTCGCCTGATAAAGAGCATCCACACAAACACACAGAGAAACAACACGAGAGAAGGTCACCATGACAAGGTGACAAGCTGCTGATAACTGTGAACTTTGGCAAAAACAAAATTGTACGGATGGTATTTGCCATTAATTTTATGAACGATATGGTTGGCAAAACTACAGCTAAAGGCTCCACACCCTTAATATTAATACATGCAACTTTCAAACTTGAATTTCATAAAATAATGATATACTCAAGAGGTAGGTTGCTGTCTTGCAGTTACGGATTAGTCCTTTGATTTATTCATCGTGACGTTTCAGAGTGTGTGTCTACAGCTGACAGACCTGAAGTAGGTTATCTGCTCTCCTACACTTAATACAGCCTGAAAGTCCTGGGCGCATCTGGTTCTCATTCAGCCTCATTCTTGCCTGGAGACTGCGGTTCCTTATTACGCCTTGTACACTATGTTTTATAGCCCTGACTAACTGCAGCAGAGGTGAATGGGTTAACACAGCTGTTGACTAAATGCTGTAACAATGATGTAAGGGGAAGGTTGTGAAATAGAACATTTAGCCTCTTTTATACCCCAGCATTGCCACAACTCTGTGTATATGTAGAGGGTGCTAAATGTAAATGTAAACTAAATGTAATGGAAATTTTGGTTAGATACCAAGGTGGATGTTCAATGGCTTGTAATCAGAAACCCAAACCAAATTCCTGTAAAGATTATAATGTTTCACCACCCGGTTTGCCCGGCCTGTATGAGCTGGATCCTGTCTAAAAGAATGTTGATTTCATTTTTCATTTTTCATTTTTGGGTGAACTATTCCTTTAAGTTTTGGCTCATCTCTTCCTGTGGGTGGAGAAGCATCCACACCTGACAGAAGAATTTCATTTGGGCAAATCAGGTGAATCTACAGGGTCTGAGTTAGGGGGGGATGGGACACTCTTCTCTGTTGTTTTTGTGATCCAGGCTGACAGGACGGGTGTATTTTTACATAAAAATCTTGCCTTCAGTTGTCCTTTTGGCTTTATTTTGATGATGTACAGAGTAGTCGCTAAACTGTTCAGTGAACTTTCAAGCCTATAGGTCTAGTAGTTTTATTTTATATGTAAATGTATATTGTTAAAATAGTTTCTGACATGTTGAGTGGGTCATCCTGCTGTTGTAGTTAATGATTTGTTAATTAGTTTGTTTGGAATAGCGCAATACAAATCTAATTATTATTTTGCACAGGCATGGTAGATTCTGGGTGTCTGAATGCTGCTCAGAGGTTAGAGCCGCGGCCCGCGCTGCCAGCAGATGTCACAGTAGGATGACGGTTCATGATGTTAGCGAGGCTTCACCATGGAAACACTTCTCAGTCGCACCCCGGTGTGTGCCAAGGAGGCCGCTGGCACGGCTCGCTCTCCTTCGCAGCGCTGTGGCAGCCCCAGCGTTCCCGGCCACCACATTGTTTCGGCAATGATTAATTACCGTCCTGATGAAATGTGATGGCTCTGAAAATGTCACAGGGATGACACGGGCTCGTCAGTGTGAGGCAGCGGGGAGGGGCGAGTCGCACACAGACATCTGGAAGGATATGGAGCACCAGCCAAGGAAAGGAGTTTCTGCCTTAGCTAGTATCTGTTGGTTTTATGTTACTTCTTCTTTTTTTTGTCTCTTCCGCGATGCTTGCTTTGTGTAAAACAAAATATCAAATTATGCTATTACTTCTTTGCACTTCCAGAGACAAGGTGTGTTCCCTGGGTTAGCAGTATTTGTCAAACTTCACAAAGAAGGAGTGCCAGGATCATTTATCAGGTTTCTTTGGTCGTCTCATTCTTGATTAGATGAAATGTAAACCCAATTACATTAAAACCAATTCATCACTCATTGTCAGAAAATGTGAAACTCAACAGCTTCAGCTGAACAATTCTCTTTGAATTTCAGATAAACACTTCAGCAAAATGCTTAAACACTGTTCACAGCATTACTATTATTTTATGGTGAGTAAGTAATAAATACCTATTGTTATGGATTATGTTAATTATTATGATTCTTCTAAATGTGCTGGGGGCAACAGTGAGCAGTTCTCCTTTAAACTGTCAGCACACAATAACCTCTCATGCAGACGTAGTTTCAAGATGTCTGCAGAAGTGTTTAATCCATTTGTGTTCATGAAAAAGCAGAGCAAGGTATCGCTTGATGAAAAACACGAATGACATACCAAATTTCCCTGATGAATTGGTCCATTTACTGAAATAAATTGAATTGATGCAAAGGATCCCAGAGGAGCAGAAAATTGTTCAGCTATGGATGAAAACCCTCTTAGAGCCACAGCACCTACCAGCAGCCAGGCTTATTTGTATTACACATAAGACTTGTAAAGATGTGCTGACAGCCCCTGTTTATCCCACTTATTACGAACAGACGTTTTTTTTTCCCCCCAGCTAAAACGTTTGCTAATTCACTTGGGACAAAAGTAGGGACAAACGCAATTATTTAAATGAATGAACTTGATTTCCTTCGTTATTATTTGAGAAATGTTTGTTTTGAAAATCAAATGGACGGCTGCAATTCACGGAGCGGAAATTCCTCATGGTTGTTTTGCGGTTATTTTTATCCCATCTGTACAAGGTGAACCCTCCATTAAAACATCAGGGATCCTTATGGTAAAGCAGATTGCTATTCATGTTGAAATTAGGCAACAGCTCATCTAGCTATCTCCTTGATTTGGCAGCCATGACCATTAGTTTAAACCATATGTTCAAAAATGATAAAGATGGGATTTCAGGCTCATTCTCAGTTGGGGAAAAGTTTGGACATGTCTTGGCCCCACAAAGTCACATTCAAGGATTTGTCCTTTATCAGTCACATTATATTGAATCCTGTGGGTAAAAAACCATCATTAGAATTTATGGGTTTTGATCTTTTTGTTATTGGCTCGATTTTAGCAACAGCCAGTCAGACATACATCTCTCATCATCATCACTTTGAGGTTAGAAAGCATATGGAGAATAGCCAGAAAGGCTGTGTGAGCAGATGTTATTGGTTAATTGAAATGCATTTGATCTTGAGTGATTAGTGTCCATCAGAGCATTTTCTTGTTTTCTGTCCTAATGATTGAGCTGCAGTGACAGCGTGTTTCCTCACTGTGGCTTTATGGGTAATTAATGCACACACCATTACCAGTTCCAGATCACTGATGTCAGCACTGTAGGTCAATTTATGATATCTAGTAGAATATTATTAACTCATTTGGATGCACAGAGAACGACGTCATTAATTCAGCAATAACAGTACGTATAGTACTTCTGTTTGACACACTTGATCACAACCAGATGTGACCGGCTGCAATGAAGCTTAATCACTCATGGAGGCGTTTTAACATCTACCAGTGAATGAAAAGGAAAAACAAAGGCAGAATGAGGCAGATATTTGGCTTTACCCGGTTTTGAGGCAGGTCTTCTGTGTCACTCTCACCTCCCTTTGACCTCCACTCGTGCAAAACCTTCAAACCTGGCTCCTCCATGGGGGAAATCAAATGCGTGGCAGCCAAAGTTTAATCCCATGGGCCAAGATAGATACTGGGGCTCAGTAGCTTTCCGGCAGGACCTCTCTGTTAGACATGTATCTCCCACAGCCATCATAACACTCTTTTTTAAGTGAAGAGATTGGCAAATCTAGTGAGTTTAAAGGAAAACACAGACGTTTGGGGAGTTTGGCCCATTGTCACCTTACCCAATATGTGATGAGATGATTGGCACTGCTACTGCTACTCTATGCTAACATTTTAGCATAAAGCATGTTAAGTAATAATAGGCGACTAGCATTATCCTTAAAGTGAGGAAATACGAACAGCAGTGCAACAGCAGCTGTAACAGTAACAACAGCAGCAGCTCAAAGGCTGGATGGTTAGTTAATTTTAATGACGTGTCTAAATCTGACAGGCTTATTTAGGGGATTGGTGAAATAGACAAAAAAGAAAACACTCTTTGAAACTACTTTTAATGTCAGAAGATCTCTGTGAGACTTCAAGCTTTGTTTATACAAGAAGTGAGTGAAGTTGTATTGCATTGTTGATTCATAATGCACTTCACGAATGAAGAAGATTGAGATTTTGTTTTCAGAGGTTATGAATCTGCAGGCCCCAGAATAAAAACCAATACCAACTTTGGAATATTAAAAGGTCTATCTTATACTTTGGATAATGCTAGTCGTCTGCGATTATATTAACACACTGAAGGCTATGCTGCTGTAGCATGCACAGCAGACAGAGCTTCTACTGGAGACACAGAGATTGTTTTGGTGCCAATCCTCTCAGCACATATTGGGTATGGACCAAACTCCTAAAAAGTCAGTGTAGTCCCTTAAGGGTTTATTGTGATGCTACAGATATTGACAATTCAGAAATCTTACTTATTACTGTGTGTCTGCTGCAGTACATCAAGTGCCTTCCTTTTTGGAAAAGAATTGTTTAGAAAATTTAAAATTTGCCCTCCTGTCAGTGACTAAGAAATTCAAAGGAACAGTCTGGCACCCAGTCATTGAGTCATGGGTTCTTTGTTACAATATGCCTCTTTAGTTCTACAGTACAGCAGCCATAACAGAACAGGCTGCAATGGCCATTACAGCACAAATGCAGTTTAAAGGATGATAAAGGTGTTTTGGGGTTTTTTTCTTTTAAGTTTGTACCAATCGTCTAGGTTGCCCCTCTCCTGTACATTATTCCTGAATTGACTGTACGCAACCAGCATACTTGGAGACACCAGGGCTCGTTTTCCTACCTTCAGAAAAAGCCATTTGCTGCCATTCATCTTTGTACAGTATGAAAAACAACTTCCATAGACTTGAAAATTGCCTGAACTAGATAATCCATCACAGTAAACATGAAGCCTTAATTTGGTTTTGTCAAAGATTCTGTTTTATTGTTATTTCATTGTGAGTGTTTTAATATCAGTGCGCGCATTACGCTACGCTCTGCTTACTGCGAATCACCTGACACCCACAGGAAGAAATGGAAAGTAGCTATTGGCTGCTGAAAAAGTCATTAGAAGTAACCAGATGATGCAATTTCAAGTTAGGTTTGACACCGTAAAGATATGTTTTGAAAACAACAAATGCGTAAATGTTAAAAAATCTATTTATATACTGTACATTGCATTGCAAAAATGACTGGGGTAAACTAGACACACGCAGTAGAAAATGGGCTATAACTCTAAAGGACCGGTATTCTCCTTTAAGTGTGTGATGGAGGACTTCCTTGTTAAGCCATCTAACTGATATAAACAGTACACAGCTTTCAGGTTTCCCTGAATGATTCGTTTTTATTGTAGTCATCCCTAACAGCATGGAAGTCATCAACCAAGACATTTTGATTAGAGGGAGATATTGTCATTATCAAAGCTCTGATACTTTGATACATCAGTGTACTAACAGCCTTCTATCAAGCTCATTTGCAGATTCCCTGCTAGGCTGATATCATCAAAAGCATTGGGTGAGATTGGTCTCACGATGTGAGGAAATTGCGACGTCTTCATTATCCCGCACTTCATTTATTATCAACACTATCAACCCACGTTAAGCTGTTCGTTTGTCAAATATTGATTTCCTATTAAGGTAGTCAATTACCCTCAAACTAACTGGTTTGAATTATTCCTGTACTTACATTAAAATTAAAGTCTGCATAGGAAGCTGCTTCCAGCGTATAAAAAGAACATGCTTTAACATTTTAATCACTCTTATTCCAAGCCTTCTCCCGACATCAAAGAGAGTGTTCGGGGCAGAAGTCAGATAGTTACTTACAGATGAGAAAAGGAATGAGAACTGATTTACAGGAGGAATATTCCTGCCGAATGCTAATTTGCTATTTCAATCGCATATTGGCAATGACCCTGCGCCCCTTGTGTTTTTGAAATACTCATCTGATTAGGCAGGTCATGCAGTAATGGCGAACAGGTTCTCCAAACACTCAGATGATTATACAGGCTTCCTGCAAATGAGGATTTGCAGCAGAATATGGTAGACCAGCACGCCATAACTGTCTACTGATTTCAGACTACTTTGTTGTTTTGAATATTATGGTACATGTTTCTTTTTACTGGTCAGACTGTGCAGTTTTCAGTGAAACAGTGTTGTCATCGGTAGGTTGCTCTTTATCACCTTGCATTTGCACATTCTTTACTTTTATAAAAAAAAAAAAAAAAAAACATGTTGCTAACATGTCAAATTCAGCCAGTATAGAATTCCTAATAAAATACACCAGTATAATACACCAATAAGCAAGCATCAACCACATCAACGCACTCTGCTGAACAAAAGAAAACACACAAACACTAACAACTGTCCTTGGCCGCGGTACGGAGCGAGCAGAGGGGTAACCTAAAGACTCAGAAAGTGTGTAATGAGGGTTTTACAGCTCATGGGGACTGGAGGAAAACAGTGATCTGCTGCCCTGGTGGCTTGTGCTGGGGATCAATGGTCATTAATCTTTCTGGAGAGGCCCCGGCTGCACTTTTTAGGGGGTAGAAGGATTGCTGACCCAAGTACAGGACGTCTTTCTGGGTCCAACAAGCAAGGTTTTCTGTGTTTGGATGCCACAGCACTTCTCATCTGCTTCGTCCGACTCTGAGCAGAGCCTGGCTGGGGTGGAGACCAGGAACCAGAGTGCAGACGGGAATCAATAAGCAGCAGCCGACATACATCAGTGTGCTGCTCTTGTCATTCAGTGGAAAAAGATTTTTGTAACTTTATGTATTGCATGTATCATGTCAGGTATCATGTTTTGTAACAGCATGTATAAAGAGTTAGGATACATTAAACCATTATACTTAAGATACTTAAACTGTTGTACTGCTTTGATAATAAGGTCATGGAGATGCATCATATTTTAGAAAGCATTTACCAGTTATCTTAAGAGACTGACAGTTTTGTTTTGGAGACTGTGTTTTGAGCTTTAGAATGTAATATTGATACTTTATTTTAGATCCTACAGCATTTACTCAGTGTAAAACCATTAATTTAAGGTAAAACATAAGCTAAAGCACTGAAACGTGAATATTTTCTGGCAAGTTTAATCATAATGTTGATATTTTTGCTGCTCTAGGGTTAGAAAATTGCCAGTAAACCCACTGGGAAGGAAAGAACAGACCTCACTGCTGCTGTGAGGAATATTTGGAGGGTACCTTTCACTCTCAAGTGAAGTTATGAAATGCGATGATATAAAAGTGTGGTTAAATGGTTTAATAAACCTCCACATATAGTCCCCATGTGACTCAGCAGCCCACACAAGACTCTCACAGAGCAGCTAATGTAACATTATAAAGAATTATAGGCGGCATGCGAAATAAATTGAAAATGTATGTATTATTAAGAGCTGGCATCTCACAAGGCATAATAACAATATTTTATACTGTCTTATGGATATTAGCCCAATGCACCATGGGGTGTTCTGTGTAACCTTGTGCCATTAGAGCAAGCAGGCGACCTATTGTCATTCAAATTGTGTCTTACTGTGAAGGCCACAGAAAAAAAAAAAGAAAAATATGTTTTATCCCATGAGAAGATGTTTTTTTTTTTTAAGTTGGGGAGTGTTTCACTTTCTGCCTCAGGTCCAGACAGCTTGAATAACTAAATGTCAGTCAGTTATGGAGGAGTTAGCATCCTTCATCTGTCCCGCGCTGTGCAGAGCGGCTGTGTTTCGGGGCAGAGACTGTAACTGCAACCCAGACCAAGAGGCACGGCGCTGCCTGACTGGAGTCAAGGGCACTTAGAGGCATGATGCTAATAGAGGGTGGCACTGAGACATAAAAAATACAAACACATTTAGTTAAGAGAGCTTCAAGGATCTCATAGGGCAAGGCTGTAACTCCTTACATCCCAACCACTCAAGTCTTGAAATGCAGCTTTCACAGTGGCAATAAATATGATATCATTCCTATCCTTTTAGATTTAGGGTGCAGAATGACAGAAATGTGTGAGACAGATTTGTCAGTTTTCATCTGCAAAACCCCAAATACACTACCAGTCAAAAGTTTGGACACACCTGATTGAATGAACTATGTTTTTCATTATCTTACAGCCATTTTGATCTAAAGGCTTACACTTAAGTCCTTGAAATGTGTTTTTTAGACAAATATAAATAGTGAAGTTGATGCAAAGGGCGGCTACTTTAAAAAATCTAAATTATGAGATAGTTTTGATTTGTTTAATACTTTTTTTTTGGTCACTGCATAATTCTGTTTGTGTTATTTCATAGTTTTGATGTTTTTACTATTATTTTAAAATGTGAAAATAGTAAAAATAAAGAAAAATGCGTGTGTCCATACTTTTGACTGGTAGTGGTACCTTCAAATTATCCAAAAAGTGATCAAGGTCATCAGTCAGTTTGAATAGCCTTTTGTTTTATTTAGCAGCAAGTCATTCATAAAAGATAAAGTTATTGTAACACTGGTGTTGGTGTCTTCACCCAATCCTGCAAATCCCAAGCATCATGTTCCTTTTCATATTTTTTGTTTCATTCTCCTGTTTTCTTTTTTTCTAATGTCATTAAATCCAGAGCAGTATGCAGTTAAATACCCTCTTGCATTTATTTTGACACCCTGGCAGATGGTGCGGCCGGTTATAGAACAAGGCGGACTTTATTGGAAATCGGCGTATAAAGAGGCACCAAGGAGCTCCCATGGCAAAACCCCTGTGGTGGAAGTGGTTAAGGTGGAAAGCTTTTAGGGTTTATAGGGGGAGAGGGGAAATGTGAAATGGTTATTATCTAGAAGTGAGAAACATTCCTGCTTAACTTATCAAACTTAACTCCTACACTGCTTTAACTTGGTGAAGGCTCTCCCTGCATCACAACCTGACCTTCTAATCCATTTATTTTTACTGTGTCTTCCAGCCTAGACTCTGTTTTTTGCCCAATATCACAATGGCACTGAGGAAATATTTTATACATTAACCTCATTATTCACTATGTCTAATTAATGCTACACTCGAAATAAAAAAAAGTGCAATTTAGCATCTCCTGCCTGTCCCCGCAGGAGAAAAGTAGAAACCTCTTTGATGTAGAAATCTATTTTCACCGGTGATGTTGACCCTCTACACTTCAAATCCCAATAGTCATTCATTTTGCTGGGGCCCCTGTAGCTATTTATGTTTATAATTTCAAATGTATTATATTATTCTGTGGTGTAACCCAGCGTTTTCAGATTCGCTTTATGATGCATTTACCAACCGAGCCATAGGATTTTCTCATACATGCTGGAGCAATAAAGGTGGTGAATTAAACACAATAGCTACCTAGCTCTATGTTTTGAATAACTATTTGAAAGGTATATTTCCCTACAAGATGCTCTGATTATCAGTTTGCCTTTGAGGCTGTACTATCACACACCAGTATAATTTTGAATGTGTAAAATAAAGTGGAATGTGTAAAATGAGTGGATTAGGTTATCATCACATAACTTTTTGGTGTTTATAGGAACAGGGAAACTGGAAAACTGGCCGGACACTGTGACTAAAATTCTAAATTTTTAAAATACTAAAGTCAAAACTAAACCGGACCCTTTATACGCTCATATGTCAGAATCAGCACAACTGTTGGAGCAATTTTAGTTCTTAAGAGTGATATAAATTGTTTATTTATGAAGAACATTTGTTTTTTGCTATTTTGGATTATTTACATGTTGCATGTTTACTTCAGTGTAGAGTATTTATCTACTCCACCTTGCTTTAGTTACATGAAAATTACATGTGGATGGGAGGAGCGATGTTCATACAGGTGTGTCAGATGATACAGGCAGGAAGTAGGAAGCGGTTGATAGAAAAAATGCTTGGTGAGGGACTAGGAAGCGTATCCAACCACATTAGTTATTGAATCCTGGTTTATGTTTTGATCCTATTTTGTTTTTCTCTGAAAATTACAAGACTAGAAATTCTGATTTACATCTTTTGAACTGCTTATTATTTTTTGGAAGTTTTCAATAAATGCTTAGTATTTTTGTCACTTGGACTCATTGGATTCTCCTTGGATGTGCGCATCAAAGTTTTGCCTAGTCCCACCAATGATGAATGAAAACAAAAAAAAAGGCAATACAACCACTTTATTCAGCAAGTGTGACAACAATAGAGGAAACACAGAATTTGTCTTAGTATTGTCCAGAGACAACAACTAAGATAGTAGGCTACACATGCACTGACAGACACGGTCCAGTAAAATAAGTCTTTGGGTCAGCTGTTCATGACACATCCTCTCCCCTAGTGGGTTCAGTGACAGGAAAAGGGATATTACACATTTTCAATTAGAGACTTAGCCCTTGTTGGCCCACTTATATGCCAGACCTCTAGGAGCAAAAAATAATAACAGAGAAATTAAGCTCTTCCCTATGACTGCAAGATGAGGATAAGTAAACAGGCTTCTTGTTATTGCATGAACAGAGCCTTGCCCCGTGGCAAGCTGCGGTGGATTAATATTTAATGATCTCCTCTGACTCCAGGAGCATACCTCGCTAAACTACAACTGTAAAGGGCCCAGATTATTTTTTATCAAAGCAATGTTGTTTGTAGCTAGATTCATTTTAAATACTGTGTTGCATATAAGCGGTGGCTATGCAGTAGAAGGTAACAGCTGCTTCACATTCAAACTATAGATAGTTTATGTTGTATTTCTTGGCCCATATTCCTCCACTGGCCCACTGCAGTCCAGTGCCAGGGGGAGTGAGGCCCAGATGACCCAGATCAGGCCCAGTGGAGCTCTGGAGAAAGCAAGGATCTCATCTGGTCTTCACTGTGGACACATGAAGGACCTCAGCTGGATCTGAGTTAACATTGCATGCAACCGCAGGGAAGCCAAATCCACAATTTATCAGTTACGTAATGTGTGAGGAGTTTCTCTCCAAAACTAGGCATCCATCATTGTAAAAAGTGTCATCTACCCTTTCAGTAGAACGTCAAAGTAGAACTTATGGAGCATAGCTGAAGGCAATCGCTGTCATCAGATCATTGCTTACAAAAAGAAGTGACATTTCTAAGTATGCTTTCACCTGTAGTCTTGTAATAGTGAGTAATAAATGGCATTGTTGAAGAAAATTGATATCGTCATCAATTGAATTGTACACAACTGTGCCTTATACAGTTTCTGCGCTCATGCGATAGTAGAAGATAGCAAAGTAATAGGTATGTATGTGTATAAGTGAATCTCTGCGTGTGTGTGTGTGTGTGTGTGTGTATGTATTCATGAGAGTGAAATTAGCATGTCACAGGCTTTACAGTTACCTATAAAAGAGAGTTGATTTGTTGTCAGCGTAACTACGGTGCACCTGCATTTTCTTGTATGGATGATGGTTCTGCTGTCATTCTACTCACCTAAAAAGCTGAAAATCCCATTAAATCTCTTTTAACATTCTTTATGTTAATGTTTGTGCCATACTGCAGGTCTTGCCCTAAATTCCTGACAGGCACTATTCCCAGTAATTAGGCTGACGCTAGCTCCCGGTAATGCTCCGGCTTTGAGATTCCCTGTGACAGAGTGTCAAGGAATATCAGGTATAAATTATATTTACAATAAACTCAGCCAGTGGGCCATGTTCCTAAAGCGTGCCAGCCCTCCAGATGACATCATTTAGTTTAGTCCTGCCTGTCCCACAGTGCAGCATGAGCCATGCAGCTTTCCCAGTGAAAGTGATATTTGACTTTTGTAGTTTTTGGCCCGCACATCCTGGCTTTGGTTTGTGAACATTCATCCACTAACAGCGGCTGCACCAGTTGCTCATTATGTCATTCACTTTATGTTGTTTTGTTTCAGAATTAGTACCATGTTTTAAATCACTTCTTAAAACTGATTTTTATAGGCTTGCTTTTATCTGATGTCTTTTATTCTATTACTATTATTAGTAATAGTATTAGTATTTTTTGCCCTCTAATCTTGTCCTTTTATCTTGCTGTCTTCTTGTTTTTACTTGTTATTCATGCATGGAGTACGACATTGCTTTTTTGGGGGGATTGTCAAAGAACTTTGTAAACTCTGTACAGGGTTACAAAGGGTTATGCATTTATCACATTTACAAACTAAAGCAAAGGGAACAAGACAGAATATTTTTTTTTTTTTTCAAGAAGTGATAATGCAGCATGTTCACACATTGCCTCTGGCTAGCCTGCAAATTGAAAAGGCTTCAGCAAGTATTATTTGAGAGAATATGTTTTGTAGATTGAAGCCACGGACAGCCTTGTCTATCAAAACATTTGTCTTCCAAAGTAATCAACCAGCGGCAGCTACATTCATTAGCTTGCTTCGGTTCACGCCCACTTGTCTGCAGACTTCAAGCTCCATTATTGTTACGGGCTAGCTTGGTGACATTCAGCTGCCGCTCTGCATATTCATAACGCCCAGAGTGCAGTGTGAGTGATCAGAGAGCCTGACGTGCTGAATATACAAACGTGAATTTTGACGGTGCTCTGAATTTATGAATGATTCAGTTCAGCCCAGCTTGGTATTATAGAACATGAATATGATGATGTTTTACTATTTTTAAAAGATAATTAGAATAGAGTAAATGTTACTACACATTAGTATATATTCAGGTGCATGCAATAGCAACCATAAACGACAACATTTTAAGCCAAATTGTATTACGATCACTAATTATCTTTTAAAATGGTGAAATGGTTCCTGTTTTCCCATTGTGTACAGGTCCAAATATGTTACATCTTATGTGCTTTAGCAACGCTTTAGAGGCAAAGGTTTGGTAAAAGTTTGTGAAACATGCATCACCTGAATAACAGCTACTTTTATCTCAGTCCATCATCCACCTTGACACAGATTACACTAAGCAGGATCACAACATTTTGATACAATCAACACCTGAAAACCTGAGAGATACTTCATGTATCAAAACAGCAGTCGAAAGGAGGCGCTCGTCTTTCCAGACTGCCGTCTCTCCGTGGAAGACTTGCTAAACATTGCAGAAGTTCAGAAGAAGGTGGGAAGTTGGTAAACAACAACAACAAACTCCCCCCTGTTCTTGTAGTGAAGATGAAAGCCAGTGTCTCTCTGTCAAAATAAGGGAAGAGAGCCTGACAGTTTTCTTAGTAATGATAACTACAGGCACGGTATAAAAGATTAATGAGAGGCCTCTGTCAAGAATGAATCAGTCAAGTTAAAGCTCAGTCATCACAAGCAGAAGTGGTCCCTCGCCTCTTCCCTTTCTCACTTTCTTTAACATAGTCCCACCTCTTCCTTTCTTTCTATCTGTCACTCTCCCCCCCCCCCCCCCCTCTCTCTTTCCTGCTGTCTCTCTCTCTTTTCCACACAACAAAACAAGACAAGACTCAGCAGTGAACACAAACTGCATTACTGATACTGGCCGGGACCTGATGATGTAACTTTGCATGCAATCAAGCTGCTGCGCAGTGATTGGTGTTGGCCTGTGAAGCGACAGACAGTGAAAGGTCAACCACGATAGGTCCTAGACAGCATGCTACTAAAAGGCTGCCATGACCTTCAGGCAGTGGCATTCTGGGAAGGGGGGGGGGGCTGTTATGATGTGGAGTAATTGAAACACAGTGCTGTGATTAGCGGGGGTTTTTTGTTCGTGACTTCATGATAGTGAAAGGTCAAGACGTAGCCTGGGTCAGTCATTCATTATCTGGAGCCTGGCAGTGTTGTAGCATGTCAGATGGGCATTGGCGATATAGCTAAAATGGCTAAAAAATTAAGTCAAATGTAATAATCGATCGACCACATTCAAAAAGTGTTACCAGAGAAGTTAAGGAGATAACCCATCATCCCCTGAATATTTTATTGTAGCTGATGATTTTAGATCCTTCATGATATCAGGGTTTAGAAGATCAATAGTTCATGGCATTAGGCTTGTCAGGAGATGATCAAATCAGCCTTCCTGCACTCCTCGTGCTTTTTTTTTTATGCTTTATTTTGACAGAGAGTTAGTGAGAGAGAGACAGGAAGGTATGGGAGAGAGGGAGGGGAGGACATGAAGTAAATGACCACGGGCCGGATTCAAACCAGGATCGCTGCGGGAAGGACTGAGCCTTATGGTAAGCGCTCTACTACAGTGAGCCACCAGGGCACGTCTCCTCATAAACATTTAAAATGTATTCATCCACTATTTATGTCTGGTCTGGAGGCATACAGTAAACATTAGGCTATGTTAGTGTTTTTCAACTGGCTTTGCAAATTTGACTTTGTCGATGAAGTCACAACCTGTCATTTTTCTGAATGGGAATCAGAAAAAAGTATTTGTTGTGGTTAGTCCTTAAAAGTGAAAATGAAAAAATTGTATTCATTGATCCACAGTAGGTTACAGAAAATCCATAATGTGAGATCACATGGTCATCTGAGTGTCCTGGAAGTTTTCAAGAGGGGCGATATTTGGTCTATGCCGTTCTTAGTGGTGGGATTGTTTAGACAAGAATGGACCAAATTAGCAAAATAATATGGAATGAAACACTTCGAAGAGCTCTAGTGACTTTTATGCTAATCTAACTGAAGTGGGCTCTAATGACATATCAAAGGTTTGTTTTTCCAATAATCCATGCATAATATTGGTGGTTCATAATAGTCCTAAAACTGCAGGACAAATAAGTTTAGGTCCTGACACCTATTACTGATCTGACTGATGTAACACTTCCCAAACTGTCCTACAACCCACCTTTGGGTTGCAACCACTGGTTTAGAAACACTACATTAGATTTCAGCCAAAAGAATAGAGAGCAGATGTGATTTTTCCTCTCTAAATGTCCAACCTGAGAAATCTATGTACAAATCAAAGCCTAGATGAGTTGAACTACAACAGAAGGCCAGCTTGCTCTATTGCTGCTGACACCCGGGGTAATTGCCCTGCTCCACTGCTGAAATGTCACGGCTGCTTTTATCCCAGGTGGGCTATTCCATCAACTAATAAATGCCATTGCCCCTCTCTCAGCACCAAAACACCATAACATTATATGAGACAACACTCATAAAAATCACTGGATGACACACACACCTCACTGCAGATGTAATTAGCAGCGCTTATCAAGATCTAATTTGCTCGCTGTTAATGTGGGGGCTAATTTGTGATGTGACTGGTGTTTTCGGGCTCTTTGTAATCAGATAGCATTAAGGGGATTAACAGGATTCTAAATAAGGCAGGGTACGAATGTTAATGTTTTCATTTGCTCTTACAATCATGTTTCATAGTTTTATGATGTCAAGACAATCAAATCAGCTTTTTGATGTGTGAATATATTGCAATAGAATGTATGCATACAGTTTAGGTATATATATATGCTGCCATACTGCATCTATAGAGGTCAATTCTGAAAATGAGGATTATAGTTGCACTTCAAATACATACAAATAAGAACCAAGACAAGCTGTTTTCACTCAGTGTATTATATTCTGTTTTCAATGCACACGCAAACAGGGAATCTGAGTTACATCACCCAAGCCATTCCACTGTAAGGCGTCACTGTTTCCTTCCACATGCAGACAAACTGTCTCCAACGCATGACTATTTGGCTTTAATTTCAGCCACCAATTACCCAAGACCTTATCTCATTTATATGGTAATAACACCCCTGATGTCAGCTCAACCAGTGCAGATCGGGAGCTAAGCAGCGGTGCCCTTTTGTGGCCGGGGCTTGTTCGCTTCATTCTCCCGCCTGACTGCGCCGGCCGGCCAACAGAGGTGCAGTCTGAAGGGATCAGGCAGCAGCTCCGGCTCTCGGAAGCTGCTGTGTGAGGGAAAATGTAATTGACTGGGACATATTGTTGGTAGCATTTATAGAGGTAATATAGAGTCTTTTGTTTTGGGATGTCCGTACAAGGTGTAGCTTGGCCTGTGGTTCAGTTGTGTTGGAGGGGATGTCATTATCCATTATGTTGCAAACCTTTATCTTTAAAAGCAAAGCAAAAATGAAATTGATTATGAGATTAGTAAACATTGAGAAATGCTAAAAGTTCACAAGAAACAATAACATAAACTTAGAATGGTTGCATCAGTGAGCAATAAAAACAATCCACAATATTAAACCAAACTGGTAATGGCTAGTGGCATTGATAAAAAAAAAAAAAAAACCTAATGGCTGTCAACAAACATACCAATTATATGAAAGTGATATCAACACAAGGGTAAACAAGCCATCAGTGCTCCAGAAACTAAAGTTAAATATCTTCAAAGTCTGGCAAACAAGGTCTTTAGTTAAACTGAGCTACCTGATCAATTATTTCTCACTTCTAATCAGTATTCCAAGAGAACATCTTGCAGGTGTTTTAGGAAAACAGTTTTTTTGGCAAATGGAGCGATAATTCTTTCTTTTTGCTTAAAATGGATTAAGAGAGACTTGGCAGGAAGGGCTTTTTCCACATCTGGGATGTGATTTGAATATTGACCTAAAGCTTCAGTGATATCCGTGTCAGACTTTGATAGCTGCTGCTAATGGGAGGTCAGCCAGAGGTGAAAAGAAACTGGGAGATGTGCAGTGAACATAAGAGTTGAAAGTAATGAGATTGCCAAATATCTCTGTGAAATGAGCTCAGTTTGGTGAGTCTGGAAACTTTTAGGGTGGAAGACCTCCACCATGAACATAATTAGTGATTCAGTGAAGAATCATGTGGTTGTTTTCTGTGAAAGGGAGAGAGCTAAGAATGTAGATGACGAAATCAATCTACCAGTGTACATGGATATGTGAAACCTGCAATTTGTGTGACAAAGTATTGTGTCTTCAGCATTTTTACAGCAGGAATAGTTTTTCCTCCTGACCGTCAAGTGTTGGCACGGAGCTGTAATACTGACACAGACCGCGCTTTGTTCGATTCTGTGTTTCCTACATGTTGAAAAATTGGGCCTGTCTTCTACACAGCAGTATGAGTACATTAATGAGAAGAACAGTATTGATTTTCTATGAAAACACTCCACTGCTTTGTTGCATTTCCTTAACCTTGGCTTTCCACGAACCTGAGGTTGCCCAATTCAATTTTTCTTTGTTGGATTTTTCATTTCTCTCTCGGGGGGGAGATTTCATTAACTCTTTACTCCGGTGCTTGGCATCTGTTGTTCCAGCCTCAGTTTAAAGAAAAGAAAACATGGAGAAAAAAAATCTACTTAAAATTTTCAAATTGGAGTGCACTCATTGCTTGGAGGGGAAGATGTAGCACATACCCTACATTTACAATTCCAAAAGCGTCCCGTTCCAAAACATAAACATTTTGTATGACGGATCTGTACTGTCACTTCTCAACAACTCTGGAATCCGGGGGCTTGTGGTGAGCAAAACATCCCACTCATAGACGAGTGTCAACAGCCTGTGTTTTCATGCTGCGTTTTAAAGCTCATTTGGGCTCAACCGTCTTGGCAGGTCAAAGCAGAGCTATGAGCACCATCAGGCTTGTCACTGAGCTGAGTTTGGGATGTTGGTGTTCTGTTTAGCAGCCGTAACATCTCTCCTCTTTCAGCCTGGCGGGTGGCAAAATAAACGCTGTGCTTCTATAGATGAACGACAGACCTCGGAAATACAACCTGTTTGAGTTCTGGACAAGACAAAATCATTTTAATCAAATAAATACATACTAACTCAAATTTCCAAGACCCATCCCATCTGAGGAGGCGTTCTTCCCAGTGACCAGGGCTGCAAGCCGAGGCTGAACTGGGGCTGCGAGCCTCCAACCTCCTGCCCAACCTGTAAACTCCTGATGTAAACTGGGTCGGTGTGAAGAGAGAGAGGTGCTGCTGGGAGCCTGAATTATTCAGCCCAGTCCACTGAGCTCTGATAACACAAGCAGAACAACAGGGGCATGAAGCTCTGTGCAAGACAGCCGGAGAGAGAACGATACCTGGCACCCTGTTTGGAGCAAGAGTTGACTTCACTCGCTTTCAACATCAGAGAAATATGAAAAGGAGAAATGTCATAAATGGTTTAGCATTGTTATACGCTGGATGGGCTCAACAAGGACTATCTTATGCTGTGAAGTTCCCGAAACAAACACTTTTTTCAGGGCAATTTCTCATCAAATCATGCAAACATCTTCATATGAAAAACATGGAAATGTTGTACTTTGTCATGTTTCAGAAATTAGTCTGATGTTACAAGCTTGTTTCCAGAGTTTTAGACAAGACAAAGTCATAAAGTGAAGAAATCTCAATCCCCCCACTCCTCATCCGAACCTCATCTTAAGGCTTTGATCAGCATAACCTACCATATGTCAGAGTATGTTTACTGCATTCCTATCATATGCTGGGGTTGTTAACTTTTACAACCTCTGTTTGAATGACGGGGGAATTGCATACGTCCTCACAAAAACTGTTGAGGAAATCTCTTTTTTTTCCATCATGGACTTTCTGCCGTGTCTGCCAGATCCAACTGAATTAGATGTGGATGCAGACGTGCTCATAAATCTTACAAACACTGAGCTAACGTGTTTCAGACTTGCTTACCAGGTGTAATTTGTCAAGAATGGGTAACTCTATTCCACATAGAGTGCACCCTTCTGCTTCAGTAGCTGGCTACACCCATTAGGGTTTGGTGTTCAGCGTGGCATCACTACATCAGGCCATGGCAGAGTTGTTACTGAGAACGAGACGAGACAAAACCAAGGAGTCTTATTCAAAACCCATACCGCAATGTACACCACCATAGTGTTGTACCAATAGTGCTTCCCAGTTTTACAGACAGTGGCACCAAATCCTTTGAGGTGTCAATCACAGCTCATGTTATGCACAGTAGGTATTGGAAAGAATGCATCAAGATTTTTTTTTAGACTACGATATTTAATTTTGTCTTGGGCATTTATGGAAAGAAAGAAAACCAAAAAAGTTGAAGATGAGATCAAGACTTTTTGGATTCAAAATAAGAACAAAACTTTCTTTCTTTCCTTTTAATCATTAGACCAATCTCAACAACTAAAACAAAGCTGTAAGCTTAAGTTAAGTGACCTCCAGTCAATATGAGTTCATCAAGTTTACCTGACACAACTCTGTTCATATATGGCCTATTAGCAGTGCATGGTACAGAAAACATCCAAATGTTTTGTCGTTGATAACTCCGGTGCAAGGAGGAAATCATGTCTTTATAGATTTGCTAGTGAGCTACTACAAGATATTTGACTGAAACTGTATTCATTTGCCATGGATGTTGGAATTGTGACAAATATAGAAAGAAAATACTCTGTCCAGACAGAGTGCCAGGCCTTATGAAAGCCACAAATGACAATAAGGTCTTAGAGTTGACTTTAACTGCATGTTACTGAAGGGAAACATTTAGCCAATAATGCTACTGTAATCACACTTGAGTTGATTCCCTCCCCGGAGCCCGATCTGCAACACAAGACACAGCACAGCGAACCAAGAGAATGACACACTGATAAATAAGGAATTACCTCGACACAACTCAGCGCCAACCTTTTTTTTTTGCCAGAGCAGTCGTCAAGTGGCAAAATAGGGTTTTAATTTCTGGTATGGGTGCTTGGTTTAGAAAAAGGTTGAATGTGACTGATATTCGACACTCGTTCAACCTGTGAAGTTCTTGTAAACACTCTCTTAAATGCAGTTCATAAAAGAGAAAACACAAAAAAGAAGCCCATACTCAGTGCAGAGGAGCCAGGAAAAGTCAAAATTGCTTCACCTCCACTGTTACTGGATACAGATTTTTCCCACGGCACAGCTGAGGGCATCACGAGGCAAATTAAGGTCAGTCGATCAGTCAGGCAGTCAGTCAGGCAGTCAGTCAGTCAGGTAACACTTAGTGAGATGATGCACTTCGTCAGATGGCCTCTAGAGGGCGTTTTGACTGTGCAGTGCAGTGTTTCCCATACAGAAGCACAAAATCAAAAGTTGCTCACTGTATCGAAATGGATCTAAATCGATCTCTAATGCGTCTGATCTGCACATCACATCATGTCTGTAATTTGGAGATGTACAGACAGCAGACCCGCAACATTACCTTGTGGTATTTAAGTAACATTAGTGGAATTAGGTAATTTAACCATGTGGCAGTGCTTCAGTGCATAGAATTGAACACACGCCGTGGGTCTGTACAGGATCTGTGCTTGTTTCATCCTCCTCTGACTCTAATTCCAGCTGATATTCAGCACACTGGACTTCCGCTCAATTCATTAAACTTTAGTTCCCATTTAAAATTATTCTTAGTTTTAATTCAAGTTTTATTTCAGTTTGGTGTTTTTAATCGTTTTTTAAGATGATACCTCTAAGGGTCATAAAACTAAACTGCAGAAGGCTATTTAGGTAACATAATGTTAGCGGTATCAGTAGAACATAAACCAGTGTTTGAAGGAATACGCTGCGGACAAGTGAAGTTTCCTTTGCAGGTGGGATATCTAAACTGTGCATGATAATGGGGCTAAGGTAACCCACCCCCCCCATCCTTCCTCTTTCTCATCCCTCTCTCATAACCCCCCCCTCCCTCCCTCCCCAACTCCCTCCATCTCTCTTTTTCCTCCACTCTGGATCGCTCCTCCTCTCCCGCCCCTCTCTGTCACATCGGCTCTGGACTGTCATGGAAACAGCTTGTGATCCAAACCCCTCTCCTGTTCTCTTCAGTTACATAAATGCCACATACTGTTGGAGTCCTGAACCGTATTTTTAGACTGGCATAGACAGGACAGATAATGATGCCAGCCATCAACAGTCCCATTATGTAACACTTTTTCACTATGCACACTATACTTTTTCCCATGTCTGGCATACTTGCTTAGGGCCGGATATAAACATTCATATACTCAATAAACATTGTATCATATGTAGGAATTTCATCCACAGTGCAGCCCCAGTTTTTTGTAATTCAAGGACAAAATACATCATGAACACCTGATCGTACTGTAACCCATCATGTGCTCTGTTCTCTAAAACAAAACCAAAGGTGATGGTTGCCTCTTTATTGTTCTGATTATAGATCAATTGAAAAACAAAAGCTGTGTTGCGTAGGATCCTTGCAAACCTGCTGCAAAAGGTTTCCAAATCTCTCATATATACAATGGCTGTTGCAGGCTTTGCAGGCTTTTCCTGAGGCACGTAAGAACTAACATGGCTGTTTCCCTTTGGACTTGATCAGTTAAATAGTAATGTCATCCAGTGCAGCTGTCCATTCAGTGCCATCTGTGGCCTGTCAGCACCATGGACAGCATCAAACTGGTATTGCTTCCTCTTCTGGATCTCCTGTATTTTCCTCTGCCTTCGAATGTTTTGGAGAAGAAATGCCCAGGGAAGGAATCAAATCAAATTTCATATTCTCTACATGGTTCTGACAGAGAGTCGAAGAGAAAAGACAAGGGATCACTGACAAAAATGGTTTGCTGTTCGGTAGCTGTTTTTCATGGTGGAAACAATATCTTCTTAGCAGTAACGGTATAGCTCCCCCCTTTGCCTTATGTTGAGGAAATGTTTGATGTCTATTTCAATACATTTAAGTCAAAATACCTAGATTTATAGTCTAGATAACACCAACACCAAGCTGTTCCTAGATATTGAAAGAGGCTGCTTTTGCATGTTTTCTCTCATAGCCACTGAGAGACAGCTATTGCAGCCATGAAAGATAAAACAAAGCTGTTGTGCTGGGGATGTTTTTGTACTCCAACCCTATATTCCCAGCGTGATTTCAAAAGTATGCTGAAGGTTGAAATGTTGTGAGCACCAGCGGATGCAAACATCAACCCCAACATAATTATTGCCCAGAAAAGCCAAGAACAAAGATTTCAAACATATGTAAACTCTTTAGGATTCTCACCTTTCATCTCCACCCTTAAAAGTTTCTTTTTCTAAACTGTTTGCAACACAGCATTACTAATGCACAAAGATACAGAAGCCAGCCAATAAGAACCTGAGGGATTTCTGAGAAACAGAGTGTACTATGGCTTTACCTTGGTGTATTCGTTCCACATCAACGTTGGAGCCAGGACTTGACTGAGGCAATGCTTCACAGCAACTTGCTCTAATCGACATGACACACTGTCTGCCAGAGGAGGTATCCCGAATAGCTAGGGAAAAATAAAAAAAAAACAGCATTGAACAAAGGAGAGACATTTAAAACGGTGTCTGGTCGAGGCGGAACCAGGTTAGCGCTAGCCTGGGAGCAAACGGGTGAAATGAGCCTAGGGAGCGAAACAGGCAGCTCAAGCATACAGTACTTCCAGGTCACAAGTCTAGAATAGAATAAAGAATGGAGCAAAGTAGCATCAAATGCAAGGAAATAATGATCAGCTGTCCTAAAAATGAAGACAGCATAGGTAAGGGAGAGTAGAACCAAATTAAACAGAGTCCAATCTGACACATTAGGATGCTGACAAACAAGCCAAGTATAATGTGAAGATTGATTGCTCTCAGTTTCTCTCCTCATGAAGCCTCTTACCTAGTAGGTAATTAGGAAGTGAGCAGATGCTGGTATTGAGTGCTTTGAGAGACTGAGAGAGGCAGTAATTGTTTTCTGTTGATTACATGGCCTTTTGACAGAAAAATGGGTCACTGCAGCACTGACCACAGACTGGGCTGAAAACACCTAGCAGCACACGCCGCAGTGCAATATAGGTGGGAAATATCACATGGAAATATGGGAGAGTATGCAGAGTTGAGTGAAAATAACCTGGAAACTGAGACCATTCATTTAACATGTACATAATTGAAAAAGAGGGTGCAGTGTAATATCTGCAAGGGGTTTTTTGGTTTACAATTTTGCTTACTTTGCTTGATGAAAATTGCATGGCCCTCAGAAAGCTCAGCAGAACCTTTTTTCCAGTTATTGACCGTTGCAAAGCCAAGTTACAGTATCCTTGCAGAAACAATGAAGGAGTAACCTGTGTCCTGTACAGGACTCTCCAGTCTCTTTGCTGTCAGGAATCAGCGTGGGAGATCTGGTGGAGTTTTCTTGAATGCTGGCTCCACCTGCTGGTGATACTGCTGGGTAGAGAACATAAAGTAAATGAATAGACCGGCCAGAGCAAAGGGTGATGCCTTGTCTCTTATAATAAGCTGTAAGTGACAGAGGTGTGACGAAGTCTACTTTGCTTTAGTCCCAAGTCAGTCTCAAGTCTTAAGGCACAAGTCTAAAGTCCAGTCTCAAGTCTAAATGTAGAACACTAAGTCAAGTCAGAGCAAATCAAGAGTCCAGTATCAATTTAATATCTTAAAGAAAACAAAATATATATACAACTTTTCAATGCAATGTTGTTTTAATAGGATAAAAACTTGGTAAGTGTTTCAACTTCAAGAAATTCAATCATTCCATACATTTATTCAGAAAACAGAATTTAAATTCAGTCGTCTGGTGGAACAAATCTCACAACTCTCAATCTAAGTCATTTACACAAACACAAGCTATTTTGTCAAGACTTTAGAAACCTTTTTCCCAAGTCACCAGAATCCAAGTCAAGTCAAATCTCAAGTCTTCTTTTCATGCATCAAGTCAAGCCTTAAGCAATTAAAATTGTGTCGAAGTCATGTGACCCGAGTTTCCACTTCTGGTAAATGAATGTAAATCAGAGGAAAAAATATAGGTGTGTCATCATAATAAATGTGTCCACAATACAAAAAGGTTTGCGATGAGCACTGAAAAAGTTTCCCGCAAACCTCCTCCCACAGCAGACCCAAAGGTCATAAGTTCATGTCTGTGACGTACTTCCAACGTCAACGTAACAGCAAAGGCCTTAATTCACACACAGTAATCTAGCAGATTAAGAGGGATAGCTCAAAGATAAATAGGACTGCTACTGGTTCTTTTACTACAGTTGAACTCCTCTTGGCTGCATCGGTCGTTGCCCCGACAACCTTATGTCACTGTGTCAGAGTTACACTATGCCTCTGTCTCAGCGTTGCTCATCAGTTTAGTTGATTACTTCTGTGCAATGCCTTGGAGGATCTTCTCTGTGACTGCAAAGGAAGAAGCTGAAAAGAAACTGTAACTTTCAAACATACGTTCTGTAAATTCAAACTAGATTTTGTAGCAAAGTCAGTAAAGAGAGAGGGGGAAAATGGTATGCCAGCTTTTTATAGAACAGTATTGTGTTTCTGAAGTAGTATAAGAAATATAGCCATGTGATTTTAGGGTTTAAAAGATATGTGCAGCACTTTATTCATGCACATATCTTGGGGGCTTGTAATCTTTTACTAGAGGACATAAAAGTTCATTCCCAGCTAAAATGATGTGTGTTTGTGTGTGTACTTGTGAGGAATTTTGGCTGCTCCTCATTTCGAAAAAGCACTTTTCGGGTTATGCGTTTAAGGTTCTGATTATCATGGTCAAGGCTAAGTATTTGTTGGTGAGGGTTTGGGAATGAACACGGTCAAATGGAAGGTCCTCAGAAATATAGTAATACAAGACTCTGTGTGTGTGTATGCACTGGTGTGTGTTCTTAACCCCCTCGGTCATGTGCCATGTTTGTGTACCTGGCGGGGCAAGAGGCCCAGACAGTTTTACTGGAATACCTATCAGTGGGCAGCTGGCTTGTTAAATACACTCTAAAGATTAGTTTTTTTTCTACACATATGGCGAAATGTTTATTTGACTCAAACATAACAACAAAAGTTTTATTTGTTGCCCTTCAAATGGACAAATGAGTCATAAGTAAATGTTTCATATTATCTCAACTTTCTGCTGTTGGGAGGGACCAACATTCATTTGTGTCCATTTCAGTGCAAAAGCAGCTTCCAACACTGCCTTTTTTAGGAGGATAGGATACACAAAGCCATGCAGAATCTACAGCGAGAAGTTTATAAAGACAGAACTCGCCCAGTCTTTCAAGTCTCCATGCAAAGGAGGAGGAATATTGTTGAAGTCAGAGAAACCACAGTTATGCAGCGAGCCGGGCTGCGGCAGAACCGCCCCCTCGTCTGGAAGCTGTTGAGTTCTTCTCCAGATGTTGCCGCCTGGCCTCCTTCATGACACGCCAGTGCAACAGAGAATAACAGAAACGGGGGTCTCTCTGTGCTCAAAAAACACAAACATGGCCCCCGTGAGAACATCCAACGACATGCAACATATCCCACACATGAAGGAAGTGTTCTTTGACAATCAGAGGATGAAGGAAGAATTTGCTCCATGCTGGCTGGTTTTGGTTTTCTCACATTCACAGTGCAGGAGATGCCAGTTGCTTAAACGCCAGGTGTCTTTGACTTGGTCAGCCTCCAAAAAGAACAGGTTGCACAGCTGTCTGGCACACACATATGTGCACACACACACACACACACACACAAGGAAAGGGGGGGGGGGGGGGGTACTTAATGAAAGATGGCAAACAACTTCTTCAGTCGGGTTGACTCGGGGTTCTTGTCGGATGGCTCTGGCAGAGAGATGCCCCTGCTGTGTCTTTTGTATGTGCAAGTGGACCAAACAAAAGCTTATTGAGGAATCTCTGGGAAGCCCAAGCTGTTGGAAAGGAATGCCCCTCTCTTGTGTGGCTCAGCGCTCGAGTTGTAATCATTCACCATGCAGTGGGGCTGCGGAGCTGCATGGCAACATCCCTCCTGTCCTCACTTGCCTCAATAAAACCTATTAGCTGAACACAGACGGGCAATGGGCCGGTCATTGTTGCTGATGACATGCGGTGCAGATAAATCAAATGAATTGCCCTCTGTCACTCTGTTCATGGTCATGGGCCTCGGTGCAGTCTCTTCCTTATTCCAGTGAATGGATGCATACTGAAGCAGAGGTTTGCATAAGTTTTCCATTTCGGTTGATTTGTTGATCACAAAGTGCAACTGATTTCTTTCCGTGCCAAGTGAGTAAAGACAGGCATGATTGTGTGAGAGAATGGTTCCTGCATGCAGAGCTTCTAAAGTCAAAGTTAGAAATTAGTTTTTTTGTCCAGTAGAAATAACGGAAACATAAAGGGTGTCTCGTTCTCCCTCTATAAATATGACGTAGAAGGCGGAGTTTTCTCCCTGGGGTCCTGAGCCCAAACTGGTGTTATGTAACGGATACAGTGCTTGATCTCATCCTCATGTAGAATTTGCTCACAAGATTGGTGATTGTAGGTCCGGCTCTCTCCATGGTTACTTTGGGTTTTTCAGTCCAGTCTGGTCTGTGAATGTAGACTAGACTTTTGCGGGATCGTTTCATCGGCGCATCCGCACATCAGGAGTTAGCGCAACATTTGGAAGGATAAACCGGCGGGACACCAGCTCAGCATTGCACTTTTCTTCAGTCAGAGAACTGTCTCATTGCAGTAAACCTTTGTGAAAGCTGGCCTTAACACGCTGCCTAGCTGGATCAAGTTCTTTCATGGTTAATTTTCAGCCCTGAGGAACTCTTGGTGGGCTGTAAGTGAATCTGGAAATGGGAGAGAGTGTGTTTGCTTTCCCCTCTAGGATTTAATAGCAGCGGGGCCAGACGGGACATGGGCAGCGGCACGAGCAGAGGGAAGAAAGTTGCACCTGTGCGTGTCAGCGAGGTGAACGTGACCAAAAGAGATGCGACTGTCACTTCTCCGAAACGCGACAGCCGTCCATTCAAGCCGCTGACACTTCACGCACATTTGCGCAACTGCCGCAACCGCGCGCAACTGGACTGCCACAGTGAAGGGCACGACTCTGAGTTTTCTGCGGAGGACGATGACATTGATGCGGGACTGGACCCGGTTCTGACGGACTATGAGGACCAAGGCAGGGCTTCGAAAAGGAAAAATCCGCCCAAGAAGTCTTTCATCAGATCTAAAACATACGGACTGTGTAACTTCAGTCGCGTCCACACTGACGACGACTTCAACTCTCCTCAGTCTCCAGCATCAGAGACAGCCGAGGAGCCACGTGGCTCACACGGTGGTTCAGGAGATGTAAACAAGAAGGGCAAAAAACACACACCTTCCTGCCCCAGTCAGCACAGTGTAAGAGCTTTACTCGTTTGTCTATTATTAGAAAAAAAAAATCACTGTTAGGCTACTATTCTTATAATGGGGAACAGATAGGCTAGTGAGTTTAGTAGGCTATCCTTATCGTACTTTATGGTGTTTCATCTCCTATGGCATCACTATAATATTCTTATATATTCCTACAAGGATTTATGGTTTTATTATGTTATTTTACAGTATGCTATTGCAGGAATAGTCTTCTTCTTAGGTTCTTTTTAGGTCAGGAGATCATTAGTTTAAGTCAGTACATTTTGGAATATCATTAACAGCATGATGATTTATTAATTAGGCTACTGTTATGTTAAAGGATATATAATGATACAATCCTTCTTTTATCAATTGTCACACCTCCTCACAGGGCTTTTTGACAAGGGGTCCTTGTGTGGAGCCTGTTCCCAGATCAGAAAAACAGTCGTAAGTATAGACCACTCTGATAAATAATTGATTCCCGGGCTCAGTGATGCTCACTACGAGTTCTGTAGTAAAAGCCGACCAGAGCCAGATCAAATTCACCTTGAAGGGGTCGAAATACCAAGCTAATTGTTCTCAGTGCAGATCAGATTAGTCAGACGTCTGCAAGCAACCCAACAACAAACAAGTGTCTATTGTTGCTGATTTGCTTGGATATGTTTGAGGTAAATGTGAAGGAGGACTACAGCACGACTAGGACAACTTTTTTTTGCATAAAGGCCTATCCTTCATAAAGCCCTTTGTGCCTCTTAAGCATGACATACTGATTAATCAGATGGTTATATATGTAGTCCTGGGTTAATTTACTTAAATCTGGCTTGAAAATAATACATCCAACTGTACATTATCACTCTACTTTCTCCTCTTATTCAGCATTTTGTTGGTTTGTTCCTCCACTCTGCCCAGGTCTTTTGGCAGCTGCCATAGCTCCTCTCTCACCATGCCAGTCATCCTGTACGATGGATCAGAAGAGGAGCTGATGGATACTATTGAGAGGGAGTTTAGTTGACCCCCAGCTGAGACTGCTGCAGCGAAGCCTTTTCCGCTGTCTTCTTGCGATAGAGCACAGTTGGCTGGAGAAAAGTTAAAAAGGGGTTTCTGTTGTCAAATTTCCTGCCATTACCTGACTCCTCGGGAGAGATAATAATGCTGCGTTCTTCGTGTTTATGCAGGGTTTTCTTGGATAGATTTAGCTTTGTTTGTGTATAACCAAAACAGCTGCTCCACTCCTTTGCCTAACTCTTATTTAACAACATGAAGCTGTGTAATTGCACAGGTATAACAACAACTTGAATTGATGCCAGGAAGACTCCTCAGTCAGACCAGGGGGTGTTAACTGACAGAGGCCACCGTGGTTTTATTCCCCTGCATTGGTAAGGTGTCACTGTCACCCCCTGAATCCTGTTGCGCTCCCACAGAGCATGCACTTACTTATTTGTAACCTATTACTTACTTTACTTTAACTTGTCTGTTAATAGGAAACAGAAAGGACATGTGGTGAAACATTTCTGTTGTTGGTTAAACTCAGCATAGTTTTCTACAAAATACAGCCGCGGGGCACACTGTTGAATAAACTGCATGAATATATCACGTACAAAGATAGAATTCTCCACCACCAGTTTTGCGCGCATACTGTGTGCAGTTTCAATTTTTTAGCAAGTGGCAACTGTGGAAAGGTATGAGCTGGGATTGTTTACTTAAGGTTCATTTCCTGACCACAGTTCCTGCCCCTCTCCACCCTTCCTTACAAGGAATGTGTGGCAGCAGGGAGATTTTAGATCGGTTCAGCGTGGCCTCTTCTTTGGCAGCTGCTTTTCTGCTGATGGAGACAAGTTTCCAAGTTTCAGCCACATTCAAACATAAAGGCCTTACTGCCACTCAGTGGTGGAACACAAGAACTGTGTGCACGCTTGCATTTAGGCACAAATGCACGCATGCTTGCCCATGCACATGCACATGCACACACATGCATACAAACTGCACAGTGTGATTGTTTGAGGTAAGGTTATCATACGGTACGTTTCAACAAGAAATCTACAGCAAGAATTTTATAACTTTTATATCACAAATAAAAAATTTGTCTTTTTATCATGTGTGAAGTTTTTTGTAGGAAATGTGTGTGTGTGTGTGTGTGTGTGTGTGTGTGTGTACGTGTGTGTGTGTGTGTTATTTAAACTGTGCCAATAGAACATTCCAGTCATTTAGTACAGATTGATACTTAAGATGCCCGGTCATTAGTCTGACAATAGACATCAGGCAAAACCTTTTTGATGTGGCATTTATTCAACACAGTAGCTGTAGCTGTTTTTCAGCTGGCAGACAGTACAATATAAAATATCTGTAAAACAAAATATGCACAATATGTTTTCAAAATAAAAATGCTACCCCAAACCGTGACTAAGCTGTTCAACGGTGAAGGGAGTACAGTACTTAAATAATAAGTTGCATTGTAATGCATTAGGCTGGGCATTTAAGAAGTGCTTTAAGCTAATGTTTCTTCTTAGAAGGCCTGTAGAAGGACATTCTCCTCTGTACTGCAGTCAGTAGTTTGGGTGGCAGCAGGGGGAGCTGGTTTCTAAGCATCTTGTAGGTGCTCACATTCTTCGCAATGTAATCCTCACAAATCCTGTAAGAAAACAAGTCTGTCACCTCTCAGAGTATTTGGGGAAAAAGGATTGTATGGTATTTACAGTACAAGTAATGTCATCCACACAGCAATGGCTGCTGTCAAATTATTTGTGTTGTCTTTATGTGGCTGCAGCTAGTACATTTATTTCTGTTGTTAATGATAAAATACGGAAAAGGTACCTGAATAGAGGATATGGCTGTGTCTGGAAAACTAGAGCATCATTGCAGTGACCCTGAAGACAAATGTGAAAGAAAGGTTTATTCAGTATCTTGTAATTCATCACAAGCCCACATGTTCCTCACAAAATATTGTCTTTCAAAGCCGTGCATTCTATGGTCTCCAGATAATATTATTTGTGGATCCACTGTAGTGCAAAAAAACAGGATTTTTGCTGAGTGTGTTGATTGAAGAATGAAGAATGAATGAAGAATTTGCTTAGGTGAGTCTCTGGCATAGCTTTTTATAATGAGAAAAATTGCAGCAGCGTGGAATTTGTATTACATTACAATTTTGATTTGTGTTTTTGATTTGATTGTAGAGCCCTAATCACTGTTCTGAAACTGTTTGTTTGAAGATTCATTATTTCCTTTCAACAGTTGGCATCCTACCTAGTTTTTCACGCCCAACCTCTTCACAGTTCCCTTCACTTAATTTCAGAGTTGTGCCTGTGGTAATGTGAGTTTAGGTGGAACTTGAAATATTTTTAAAAAGTTGCTTGATTTAGTTTGTCATGTGGTGTTTTCAGTTCAATAACGGTCCAAATGTCTGTGAAATTAAAACAAGCGTCTATCAATTTGTCCCCCCCCCCCCCCCCCCCATCTGTGGATTCTCTCTGTGGTACCTACAGTGTCCACAAGGAGGATGTAGTCGCAACTTCCACCAAACACAATCACATCAGAGTCTTTGCCCGCACATGCTGTGTGCCACAACCTGGAGCAGGAGAAAAGATGAAAGCTTTAGTAAAAACATAAAATCTGTTCACAAATGAACATATTCTCACAGCAGACCATGTTATCAACTGCGTCATTATGTGAATGATTGTATCAGGAAAAGATCAAACTCATTTCATAAAATGTAAGGGCATTCTCATCGTGTAACTTTTGGTTACACACAATAAACAAATAATCATACTTTGCTACCTGGGCTTGTTCTTAAACGGATGCTCCACTTCTCTCCATTTCTTTGTTTCTACATCAAGCACCCAGCTGTCGCCTAGTGAAGAAGGAAAAATATGTTTTAAATGAAAAGAAACATTTTGTTATCAAGGGGAATAAAACAATCTGAATGCATCTGGTGCATTTTCTCACTCATTGGTTTGCAGTCTACACTGAGTCCGCCAAACAGGAACAAGGCAGAGTCTGACACTGCAGTGAGGGTGTGCCATGATCTGCCCACTGGGATGGGCGACTCCGGGACTCTGGAGAAGACATTTAGCACAGTGACATCAAAGATAGACCTAGCAAAAGCTTATGCCTTATTTAAATATGTTAAGAAAGAATACGTCATTTGGGAACACTTGTGGTTTAGTCTTATATAAGATGCATAACACGCCTTGCATGTAGTATTTGAATCCTGGCACATGCTATCCTGGCCCAACTCTTTCCTTGTTTTCCTGTCTCTCCTTACTGTATCTGTCATATAAAACTAATACAATGCTTGAGGAGGGTGGAAGCACAACAAAGCATGTCATTTCAATATGTTAAGTTAAGATTGTCGTTGTTGACGATAACGTACATTTCTGACCACGTCCACGACTCGAGGTCCAGACAGTGAATGTCACTCGTCCTGGTTTCCTACATTTAGAAAAAGAAGAGCCCGAGTTACGTATGGCAGACTTTGATTTATGTTCCTGGTCTTTTAACCTCCTTGTAATGACTGAATACAAACATGGAGAACAATTGAGAAGAATGTAGAGATCTCACCATGACTCTGCCTCCACATACGTATCCTTTACAGCCCAGTGTGGCACTGGCATGGGCGGCTCTGGGGGCTGGAGCGCGACCCTGCACACAAAAACTGTCACTTTATAATGTTCACAGAGTCAAAAAATCTCTGCATTGATCTCCGCACCCATTTCATGCAAATACCTACTGGTCAACTTGCTGTGCTTTTAAAATTTTAACTTTCTTTTATTCCTTTAATAGAGAAAAACCCTTATCTTGAAAATAACTGTCAGTAATCTGAATTTATGTGCTTCAGTTTATGAAAGGATGGATTACACTCTTAACTGACTTACATGGGTTTGTGGTTCACTCCAACTGGCTTGTGTTGGATCAAACATGTGGACCTCATTGTTCCATCCCCAGAACACATTCTCTACCTGAAAAAAAACAACGTGAAGACAGTTTTAAAGGGGCGATAAATATGATTTTTACTGTCCTGACCACAATATATCTGGAGGGATTTGATAGGGTTGTTGATCAGTTCCAATGACTCAGCGATTACTTTGCCAGGTGGTGAGATTTCTGGCTTCCTAAACTCACTCGCTGGCCCATACTGTGTTTTGGAACAAAATCTCATATAAAAATAAAACACAGCAAGGACACATCACCGCCTGCGCTCCCAAATATGTGCTGCTGATCTCTGTTTTTTTTCAAAAATATAAATAGCCAAAGTGCACAGAGAACTGTGAGAGATCTGTAGCCAATAATAAAAATAATACCCATGATGCCTCATCAAGAATGAAGCTTCTGTTCCTGCTATCGATGTCTCTCAGTAGTTTGTGACCGTATCCTCCGAAGTAGATGATCCTGGAGAATAGTACAGAGAAATTACCTAAGATAGGTTGTGGCTTTGTTTCAGGTGGGTCTCTTTAACATAAAAGTAGCAGTTTGTCATTATAAGACTGGGTCCCAAGATGAGGTGAATTCTTCAAATTTGAGTTGAAAATATTAGAACTCCTGAATATACCATTCAGCTCCTTCTGACTTCTATGCATTTAATCTCTATATGTCTTGTAGATAGATCAAAAAGTAATAGGATCCAGCCAAGAAAAATTTAATATTAAAAGAAAAATCGAATACAAACAAGAATATAACCAATAGTGGTTATATAAATGGAGGCAATGGACAATTTCACCACTATGTCATGTTAAGTAGAATGTGTGAATGAAACATATGGGGAAAAATACAGATTACAGCATCATAAGGATGTGCAAAATAACAGTGGTAGAATTTACTGTGACAGAGAAAAAGAGAATGAAGAAAGAATGAAAGTAAAATATATGAAAAATACCAAAAACATGAACTATACACAGTATGAACTAGGTGGAAACAACAACATATTGTATATTCAATAAATAACAATGAGAAGAATACATGAATATGAAGTAAACAGAACCAAATGAATAGCACACTTTGGACCCCCCCCCCTCAAAAAAAAAAAAAAAAAAAAAAAAAAATTCACAGTGTAATTCGAACCTTGCAAATCTTTGTATGTCTTGCATCAAAGCTGGACATCAGTAACTGTAACCAGTAATCTGAACCTGTGTACAGTTGCTCATGGGGCTACTGTAACCCTGCAACCTTCCCTCTGTGAATTATGCAGCAACACAGTACTGGATAAAGTGATCCATTAAAATTCACTTGTTCATATACCGCTTACCTGCCATTATAAACCCAGCAGGACAGTTTGTCTCGGTGCGAAGGAGGAGAACCTGTCTCATGTGTGATTTTCCTCCAGGCGTATTTACCGTCCACCAGGTTGACACAATAGATCTGTTTCAAGTCAAACAGGATCATTTCATCATGCCAAAGACAACTGCATTTAGTCTAAGATGTGACATGCTTTACACACACATACTTTAGTATTGAAACTATAACTCATTATTACGAATTATTAAATCTTGCGACAATCAAGCGCTCATAGACCATGTAGTTTATGTAAAGTAAACCATGTAAAGTAACTGTAGCATCATGGCATGGATTGTGTGGATCAAAAGTGTGATCGCGAATTTCCTCCGAGATCAAGCTCACCTGATTGGTCTGTCCATTGTCATCACAACCTCCAAATATGAACATGTGTCCATTCAGAGAGCAGCCGCAGGTGCCAGACATTGAGGGCGGGACTTCCCCCGTCATTCTGCACATTTCCCTTCAGAAAAAAACAATAAAAAGTGGATAAACTATCCAGTCAACTGCAGATTGACAGCACTGACTGGTGTCATGACACATCTTTCAACAGTGACAGGACAAGAGAAAGCTCCAGGCAAGTAGTTGTCAGTTCAAACAAAGTATGAATGTGATATGAATGTGTCAAAATCAAAGTATGAATGTAATCAGAGAGAGAGAGAGAGAGAAGAAAGAGACAGAGTGTGTTATCAGAATCCACATATTACTTTTTCTTTTTTTCCAAAAACAGGCATATTTGAACTTACCATACACCTCGTTCTAAGTCATATAGCCAGATTTCATCATTGGGTAGGAAAACTTCATCGCCAGCAATTGACTGTAGAGAATGATTACAACATGTCTATTACTATGAAATGGTATGAATACATCCAGTGTCTATCATTGTAATGGCATCGTATCTTCAGCAATCGTGCAACACTAACCATGATGCAAAAAACACACTCCACAGATACTTTGGAATATGTTTGGAAAACAGAGATATGCTTCAAAACACACAACAATTGGCCAAAAAATGCAGAACATGTAGCTGACATTCATTCCAAATACATTTTGAACACTGGAAATACATTCTTCCTATGGACTGGTGACATATACTACTACTACTACTAGTACTACTACTACTACTACTACTATTAATATTAATAATAATAATAATAATAATACTATTAATAATGATATTACTAATCTTTACTTAAATAGCACTTTTCAAAACAGAAGTTACAAAGTGCTTAATTATCAACCAATAAAAAGAAACAAAATAAAAAATTAAGTTTATTATAAAAACAAGCAAGTAAAATTATGAAAATGCCCGTTTGTACAAATGGGTTTTGAGAAGTGATTTTAAGGATGACACTGATTCAGCCAGTCACATTACTCCAAAACCCAGTGAATATATATCTGCAAGTATATCCAAAATACAGTTTGGCCACTCATGTCTTGTGGATAAATGTGATCTAAATGTACAATGTAGCCTAAACTATTTGGCCAGGTTTTGCATATTTTGAAATATAGCCTACCTCAAATCTTTGAATGTGATTTATTTGTTCATTTATCTTAATTTATTTATTGCAGTATGGGTATGCATGATGCAGAGATAGGCCTATCTTTTAAGCAGAATGTAAACCAGGTCTGTAACTCCGGGTAATGTTTCTTCTTACCACATATCCTCCCCACACATACAGCAGATGATCCTCCACCAGAGCTGTGTGGCCGCTCCTCTCCCGGGCCACCAGCTCCGAGCAGTGCCTTTCATGTAAGGGATCCATGACTGCTGCTATAAATAGAAAAACAAAACCGAAACGTGCCTGAGTCAGTATTAGAAAATCAATCTAAAAATGTCAAATACATTCTCAAGACTTGCCAAATCCAATTTGACACCTACAAGCTGTTTGTTGGCTGCTATGGCAAAGGAAGTGACACAGGACTGTTAAAGCGAGGAGGAATGCACAGACGCAAAAACAAGCTTTTCTCCTCCAGCAGGATGTCAGTTCAAGGTATAAAATGCTCTTGACAGCCTTATATGAAGCTTAAAGCACTGTGGTTGACTGTATTTGTAGAAAGTGTGCCATGTAAAGTAGCTTATCCAGTGTATAACAGTGTCATAAAATAACAAACTAAATAGTCGATAACTTGAAAACATACTCACGGGCTACAAAACACTTACAGCTGATCTTCTACTTCCCCTCTCGCCAAAGGTAGTAGGCTACAGGGGGGATGACGTAAAAACCATAACATCACATAACATAAACGCAGGCAGACCTGTTTCTCTCATAACCTATGTCAAGCTAGCCAGAATAAAAAACAAGAACTTCCGGTCGTTTTCCCCCTTCAAAATAAAAGCCTTATTTTGACGAATATAAATATTTTTGGTAATACAAATGATCAAAGTGAATAATATGTTAAAGGAGGGGGACTCTGTAGTAAATTAAAATAAAGTTCTTGTTTTTGGAGTATTTTTTCCCTTGTATTTATTTCTACGCAGCAAAGCTTCCTCTTCTTCCTTCGTTTTTTCCAAAACGAAGGAAGAAGAGGAAGCTTTGCTGCGTAGGAAGTGATGAAATACATGCGGAAGTTAACATTTAGCGCCAAAGCTTGAGTTGATAACAGCAGCTATGGACGTCGTTCGCAAAATAAAGACTAAAGTGTCTGCAGGTTTCAAGATGCGGGGACTTATACTGCGACCGTATGTATTTTAAATCCCGGTTGTATTCGTAAAAAGTGTTTTTTGAACGTACTGCTAGCTAACAACATCACACAACTACAACTTCTGTGGGTTTCAGTTGATTTTCCAGGCTGTCACCTCAAAGTCAGGGAAGGGATTGGATACTATGGAGACTATCTCCCTAATTTAAATATTACTAAAAATAATAAGAATAAAAAAATATGAACGGGTTTTCATATGTTGGTTTTTTTTTATTGTTTGGTGTTCCAGTGAAGCCAGCAGATACCTTGTGGAGGTGCTGGAGTCCGTCAGTCCCATTGAACTGGATGATGTTATTGAAAAGGTCCTAGATGCTGTGGAAAAGCAGCCATGTAAGTACAGTCAGTCTCAGCAGGTGACAGTATAAGACAAGATATTTGATGTTGAGTATACAATCTTTCTGTGTTGTTGCTTGTGGTGTGTTTTGAGTGTGTGATCATGTTTTCCAACAGTGTCCTCTACCATGATAGAGCTGTCTGTGGTGGAAAGTGCTGTGCAGGACTGCAGTCAGTCTTGTGATGAAACCATGTAAGTTATATGGTGCTTCCTCTCACTTCATTAGACAACTTAATATTTTAGTTGAATAGGTATTTTTTAATTATGTTAAGCATTTAATAGAAGTTATTCAGTGAAATGCTAAGCACCTATCAGAAGTTTACAAATATGTGTTCATGTAAACAAACCTAAATTTAAAGTTGTCGTTTTGTATGATTACGTTAATTTGCATGATTGCAATTGCATAACAGACTGTGGATAAGAGACTAGGACTAATAGTCGACTTAGTGTTTATTTATGCAGGGACAGCCCTGGCATCTATGCTATATTGTAATAATGCTGTAATTACTTAATGTGGTACAGTGAGACATTTTTATAGCTAACCAACCTAATAATTACATGTATCTCTATTATCCTCAAGCAAAACTTACTTGTTGATGAGAGTTATTTAACTGTTTTCCAGAGATAACGTTTTCAACATCATTGGAGCCTTTGATGTGCCCAGATACATTTACAGTGTGGAGAGGAAGAAATTTGTACCGTAAGTAAAGTGAAGGTTTCTCTCTCCTTTGTGTCAAAATGAACCCAAAAAATAAACAGATTTACAGCTTTTTTTCTGCAAATTCCTGACCTAGACTTCTAGCACTTACTTATGCAGACCTTATGGCATACTGTGGGTTTCATCAAAAGTGTTTTTGATTATGTCTCTGTCTCTCAGCATCAGCATGACCAGCTATCCAGCCCCCAGTCTGTGTGGTCTGGCCAAAGACAAGGCTGAACTCTTCAGAGAGCGCTACACAATGCTACAACAGGTCAGTGAGCTCTGCTTCACTATGCCTTTCACTGAGGTTTTAGTGTCCAGACTGAGGAAGTGTCCCAAAATAACCCTCCTTGCTGCAGTTTCCAATATGTGTAGTTACGATGTATTTATATAGAGATGTTTTTTTGTAGCGAACGCATCGGCATGAGCTCTTCACCCCACCTGTGATAGGAGCTGCTGTTGAAGAGAGCAGGAACAAATTTCAGGTATCAAATCTCAAACCCCTATATTGGCCACTGTATAGACTAATGGTTCTCAAATCCAGTCCTCTGCATCCAGGGGACTGGATTTGATAGCTGGAGATTGTTTTATTGAATGTGAAACACTTTTTAACTTGATTGTTTTGCACTAAAAAATTTGTTTCTAGCTCAAGACAATTGAAGCACTGCTGGGTAGCACAGCTAAACTGGGAGAGGTCATCGTATTAGGGATGATCACACAACTGAAAGAGGTGAGTTAGTGGTACAGATGTCTTTATCCATTCCAATTCAGATGGAGATGTTCATTACGAAGCACATACACAAAATTCTCCCTTGACTTTGTAAAGTTCCTTCAAATTATTGAAAAGTTATTCAGCCAAACTTGTGAATGTGTTGCTTTCCTGTTTATTGGTCAGCACACTGTGTATTTTTATGTCTAGTTTTATATACGTAGACGTCTTACTTTTTTCTAGGGTAAATTCTACCTGGAGGACCCAAGTGGAACAGTACAGCTGGACATGTCCAAGGCAATATCCTTTCATTCATGTAAACACATGATGTAGTGCAGCAGGGACTGTCCAGTATAATTACTTTACATTATAGAATATTTTATGGCTATTAAAATGAATGTGTTCCTTAACCATGTTCTCACCAGTTTCATAATGGCCTGTACACAGAATCCTGCTTTGTACTGGCAGAGGGTAAGAACGGATATAGGCTATCCTTTATTGAATCAGGTAGTCTTGTCTTTTTCGAGAGACACCTGAGAACATAAACATCCATAAAAATAACAAAGAAAATACATAATATAATTTTTAACTTTATACATTCATACATAATACATTTTATTCTAAAGCATTATACATTACCCTTTATACATTTTATTATACATATATTCATTATACATTTTATTCTCAAGCATTATTACATATTTATGGACAAGCACAGATGTTTCTGTAAAGGGAAAAGTCTTGTTGTGTGAGGTGAAGCCGTGGCCTCTGTCCTCCAGGTTGGTACGAGGACTCTGTGTTCCACGTCAACGCCTTCGGGTTCCCTCCAACAGAACCGTCTTCAACCACAAGGTCAGTCGGTCAGAAAAAAAAGCGCTGAGACTGTAGCAACCTAATGTATCAGTCAATGCAGTAGCTTGAACTCTGGTCGTCCCATTGAAGCGCAGTGTACCTGCTCACGACACGACCCTGATTCCCTAAATAGCTAACAACATGCTGAACATCATGTTTGAATACTTGGCTGTGTTCCCAGGGCCTACTATGGCAATATTAACTTCTTTGGCGGTCCATCCACCACATCGGTGAAGGAGTCTGCCAAGCTGAAGCAGCTGGAGGAAGAGAATGAGGACGCCATGTTTGTAGTCGTCTCTGATGTGTGGCTGGACAGTGTAGAGGTGATGGAGAAGATCCACCTCATGTTCTCAGGTCTGGTATTGACACAGTTTTATACTTTCTGCTAACTGACCACTTTTGTGTTTTTATTTTTGCGTCCGATCATAAGTGAAGCTTTTTCTAGTGCATCTAGTGCGGCAAATGACAGAAGAGGCTCAATGTAAAACCTTAAGACAAAATTTAAATTATTACAAATTTACTTTACTTACTTTATGTTAAGGTTTTTATAAACATTGTCTTTTTCCCCTTCGCAGCACCTCACACTGTTTATGTTTGATGGATACAGGTTAAGATATTTCATGGGACACCAGTCTCATACAGCCTCGCCATGTTTTTTCTTGTAGGCTATGCTGCAATGCCTCCCACCTGCTTCATCTTCTGTGGAAACTTCTCCTCCGCGCCTTATGGGAAAACACAAATCAAATCACTCAAAGGTGAGAGCTTTAGATTCTCATCACTCATAATGTTCTTCCTGAGATCTCTATGTATATTTAGAGGTGCAATACAGGGATTGATAGGCAACATTTCAGACTGTAATGTATTCTTCTCTCTTTCTCTTTTTAGAGTCATTAAAGGCTCTTGCCGATGCCATCTGTGCATATCCCAGCATTCACAGCAGGTAATATCTGACAGAGTTGTTGCTCTGTTCCCTTCTGTTCTCTTCTATTCAAGTTTCAGCTCACATGACATTGTGTTTGACTTAATGTATTCATCTTAAACCTGCAGTAGTCGCTTTGTGTTTGTACCTGGTCCTGAAGACCCTGGTCCCAGCACCATCCTGCCAAGGTAAGCATTCAAAGACATCTAGCTTTGAAGTCTTTGATCTTTGAAGCTTTGATGTGAGTTTTATTCAGTGGGTTGGACAAATATAGATGAATATGTGTTTCCCTCAGGCCTCCGTTGGCAGATCACATCACTGAGGAGTTCAGACAGAGGGTCCCGTTTTCCGTGTTCACTACCAACCCATGCAGGTGAGACAGATATGTGGCTTTTGTTAAATGCAGAAACATTTATATACATATATACTGTATATATATATATAGGGTTGCATGTTGTCATGACCATGGTCTTGTTTGTTTACAGACAATGATAATGACAATGATAAATTGATGTTATAAAATGCTACACATAGCACCTTTAATTAGGGCTGTATGATACAGCCACAGCATAAAAATCTAAATCATAATATTGACCAATGCAATTTCCAGATCTCAAGAGGCTGCAGTTTTTCATCATAGGGAGAGGTGTTTCAGACAGCTGCTGAACAAAGCTTTTCTTGTGCTGTGCAGAGGCCCAGTCTACAAATTAAGCTGTAAATCAGAGATCCAACAGCTTTTTTTGTTCTGTTTTGGGTTTTTTTGCTGAAAAGGCTGTAGAAAAAGCTGTATATCACAATTCATATTGCAATTGTAATATTTGGCAAGTGATTAATCATACACCAGTTTGCCTTGGAGACATTTGTGGGGTCATGTGACCTGACTCATGATCCTAGGTCAGTATTTCTACCTAGGAAACTGTGTGAAACCGGGCTGTGATTCTGGTGAAATGTTTTTCCTGTCAGGATCCAGTACTGCAGCCAGGAGATCGTCATTGTCAGAGAAGACCTGGTCAACAAGATGTGCAGGAACTGCGTCCGGTTGCCCAATAATAATCTTGACATTCCAAACCATGTGAGTTTCAGCTTCTCCATCCAAGCCTGTGTAGACTTGAGTGAAGTACCTCTCATTGTAGACAAGTAATGAGTTGTTTTAAACCACTATTAGACGTCTTTCCTCTTTAAGTAATATTTACTGTAGTGATAGCTTGTTGCTCCAAAGCTGTTGGTAAAGTCATCATGACCTCAACTGAAAACTGTACCTGCTGATCTGGTTTAATGTTCTGAGAAAACATAACTTGAAATATTGCTGACATTCTCCGAAGGCTTCAGGACACCTTTGATCTTACAGTCTCTTTCTTCCTGTCTGTCCCCAGTTTGTGAAGACCATCCTGTCCCAGGGCCACTTGACTCCGCTGCCTCTATACGTCAGTCCCGTATTCTGGGCGTACGACTACTCCCTGCGCGTCTACCCCGTCCCTGATGTCATCATCTTCGCAGACAAATACGATCCCTTCAGCATCTCCAACACAGACTGCCTCTGCATTAACCCGGTACGAACCCACCTATATCATTTTTAGTGAATTATCTTCGGACAGAAACTGAAAGAAAAGTGTTTTTCCAGCTGGTAGTTATTTTCTTTATGTCTTTCAAAGTGCTGTCATGGCCTCAGTGTGTACTCAGGTGGTATTTATTGACAAAGTGCCTGTTGCTAATATGTTTTGTCATTGATTTATTATTGCAGGGCTCATTTCCAAAAAGTGGCTTCACATTCAAGGTGTACTACCCATCCAACAGGACTGTTGAGGACAGGTGGGGTGGATTCGCCTTAAAGTTTCACTTTTCTTTCCAGGTTATGTAGTATAAATAATTTAAAACTTCAAAAAAAATCTTTGTAATTATTAGAACCACCATATATAGCCTATTGTTTGGTTATAATTTATTCGTCAACTCAACAGTGTTGTTTCTAATCTGTGTCATGTTCTTCTGTGTTCACAGCAAACTTCAAGGACTCTAAAGAAAATGTACAAGATTTACAAGTGGATCTTGTTTTCATACTTATTGTTTTGTACAATGCCGTTGTAAAATATGTTTAAAATGAACTGGTAATGAACCCATTGTGTTGTTTTATTTTGTATGTACCTTTTCTATCATGAAAAATAAAGGTTCTTATTCCTTAAATGAATGTGTTATTTTTACTGAACTGCCTGACATCTTTATTTAGCACGAGCATGATATTCATAGCAAAATCCTAGTTTGAGTATGTGTGCTTGGAAGCAGCTCCGCTGTGTAACCAGTCTGGAAGACAAGTGTAATGTTGGGAGATATTTTTTAGGCTACTATAAAACCTCCTTCCTGCTTATAGGTTTGCCTGTCAGTAATTTATACGGAAGCAAAACGGGTATTTTAGGGTTAGGATTGGGAATAGTTAAGATGATTTATGACTATGGATTCCGTCTTGATCAAATTCCTATCCAAAACATATCAGTTACGTTATGCTATGTTTACTGTAGCACACAAAATCTGTAATTGAATTGATTTGAATTCAGCTACCAAACCCAAATTATAATATAATAAACACATATGAACTATTCATACTTTTTAATTATTGTGTTACAAGAGTTGTTTTGGAGTTATCCGGGACCGAGACAGGCTTCCTGGGACGTGCGTGCGTGACCCCTCCCCCCTCCGCAAATTTCTGTTGACCTTCTGAAAATGGCGGCCGTAAAAAGACGACGTCTTCCTGTCGGGCCCCCAGAATGCCTGTAGCGACCCCACATAAATGGCGTGCTGCTTTTGAAATTTGCACGAAAACAAACATCTGACAAGGTAGGCCAAGACAGGTGCGAATACTTTCTACTAGCGCTGGATATGCTTTTAATACCACGCTGAAACGATATATGTAATGTTATTACTTCATTTGCCTGACGTAGCGTTAGAGAGTAATGCATTTTAAAGTTTAAAAACGTCCTGTCTCGGGTGTATTCTCTGATGAACAGCTGTTCAGTGCTCGCTGACGTACTGAGCAGCAACTATGTGGTTTGATCAAAGATGTTAGTGATAACAGGGCTTCATTTGTCTCTCTCCGCTTGAATACAGAAACTAAGC
Source organism: Centroberyx affinis (assembly GCF_046629955.1). Classification (NCBI taxonomy): domain Eukaryota; kingdom Metazoa; phylum Chordata; class Actinopteri; order Beryciformes; family Berycidae; genus Centroberyx; species Centroberyx affinis. The sequence goes on from NW_027280097.1 coordinate 54,319, forward strand.
TAACAGCTGCTACTAGGGAACCTAACTAGTCAGTTTGACGTTACCTTAGCAGGTCAGTAGCTGCACAAGTTGCAAGCTAAGTTGTGTTTTCTACCTTGGATAACGCTTATAATCTTGGTAACAAAGCCGTGACGTGGACTAAAAAGATGAAGGCTCTAGTCTAGCAAGAGTCCCGTAGACAGCAGGGTTTGGGTCATCCATGAATTGAACTGAAAATGCATGGTGAATTCCAGTTCAATCCCTGGAGTTGGAAATGGAATTGCATCCGCCTCTCAGGAATCAGAATTGGCAACAGAATGTGATCCCATAAAATTCCATGAAAGAGAGGCTGTCTTGACTTGCTAAACATATAAATCAAACATTATGAAGCAAATTAAAGACAGTCAAAACAAATCAAATACATTCAGTCATAATGTATGTATTACGATTACATGTTATACATTTAACATTTTATGATATTCAGTATTGATAATATTAGATTACTATGTGTAATCTCAGATATGTGGTAAGGGAAAAAAATGGAATTTCATTGCATTAAATTAAACTTCCTGAAATTCCAATTCAATTCCAATTCTGTTTCCTGTAGGTTTTTTCAAATTTTGGTTCCAATTCCAAATGAATTTGAAGTGATGAGTTCATTCATGAATTGACCCCAACCCTGGTAGACAGAGTATGCCAAGTCAGTGACCCTTGGCTAGCATGCACATGTGGCTATGTCCCATTGTCTCATATCTGGGTGACATCATCATTTACAGACAATAAGGGAACTAAGTGGGTGATTTGTCTTTGAACCAGAGACTGACTCCTCTCTCTCTCTCCTGCCCCAGCAGGACACCATGGCAGAGATGGAGCAAGATGTTGGAGACCTTGCGCCGGCTGGGGAGGATGACGATGACTCAGACAGAGATGAAGAGGATAGAGAATTTGACTGGATAGCCGAAGATGATGATGACGATGAGGAGGAAGAAGAGGAAGAGGAAGAGGTGGAGGACGAACAGCCGCTGGATACCGAAGCGTCCGAGTCGTTTGAGTTGGACGCCCCGGCTGAACGCAGTGGTCATGTTGCAGTGGTTGATGGGAACTTCATGTATGTGTGGGGTGGGTACAAGGTAAGGATCGTATTACATGAATAGCCTAACAAGTGTTTCCTTTATATTTATGTATTCTGCCCACAGATTACATGTTTATCTAAATGATTCTTTTTTTTTCCTGCAACAAGAACGCTCAAAACCACGGATTCTTTGACTTGTACCTGCCGAGAGTTGAGATCTGGGCATATAACATGGAGTCAGGAGTATGGTAATAACCATTTATATTGTGTATTGATAACATAACGGTTAGCAACCATCATCTACACTAAAGTTATCATGTCACAGACGCAGATCATGAAAGGAAAGTAGGGTAACTAATAAAAATTCCCATGTATTTACAGGACAAAGCACATAACGGGAGGTAACCTGCACACCTCCATGTCGGGCAGCTGTGGGGTTTGTGTCGATGGAGTCCTGTATCTGTTCGGAGGGCATCACGCCAGGGGAAACACAAACAGGGTAAAGTTTGTGTTTGTGCCAAGCAAACTCCGCAACATCCTCTTGTCATTTTGAAATCCTGATTTAAAAACACGTGCACAGTAGTACAGAGGTGTGACCGAGTCAACTTTGCTTGAGTCCCCAAGCCAGTTTCAAGTCTTGAGGCACATTCTCAAGTCTAAATGTAGAACACCAAGTCAAGTCAGAACAAATCAAGAGTCCAGTATCAATGTCTTAAAGAAAACAAAATATCTAGGACTTTTCAATTCAATATAATTTTCATAGGATAAAATTTGGTAAGTGCATCATGAGTTTGATTTCTATAATAAATAATTCCATACAAATTCAGAAAATGAAATTTTAAATTCAGTTGTCTGGAACAAATCTCACAATTTTCAATCTGATTTACACATACACAAGATCTTTTGTCAAGACTTTAGAAACCTTTTCAGTATCAATATCAAAATATTTGCTGAGTCAGATGATGTCAAGCCAGTCCGAATGCAAGAGTACTGTTATTTGTGCTGATCTTCTACCATCTCAACTTGTAAACAACTGTATTCTGTGCTGTTTCCAGATCTACCGGCTCCCCCTGAGAGCTCCCAGCCTGGTCTGGGAGGAAATGAGGGATCTGAAAGGACTTCCTCCGTCCTGCAAGGACAAACTAGGCTGCTGGGTTCAGAAGAACAGGTGAGGGATGAATACACAATTTCTCTCTCTCTCTTTTGCTTTTCACCAAATGTTAATCTGTTAAAGAAGATGTAAAAGAAGTATGAATAAGTTTAAAATCCCAGGTATTCACCCACTATGCTTGGGAAAGTGGTAGCATGTGAGTAAGGGATAAAGTACAGCAAGCCGATCATTATTGCAAAATAAGCCCCCCGCAGGGCGACTCAAGAATAATGTGAAGCAGAAGCGACATTACAGTCCCACTTGTTACAAGAATACTTACCAGACTTGAAAGATAAATACATTAAATATTGATTTAAAATTTGTTTATTAGAAGTTAAAGTAATTTACCAGCTTCCGCCAACAGAAATCAACATAATGGACTAGACTTCTTGACTGCGGAGTGATATTAGATGTGAAACAGCAGCCTGTTATTCAGCAATAACAGACTCAGAAGAATGTGTTCATTAGCCAATCAGAATTAAGTATTCAACAAAGCTGTGTAATAAGCATGATTAACATATTTTTTATTTCAGTTATTTTTAATTGGTTTACAGTGAGAAATGCTTAGGAGTAACAACAGAGTATTGATTTTTTTCACAGGAGAGATATTGTAAACAAGTTATGTCTCATCATATTCTGTCCACAGACTAATATTCTTTGGGGGCTATGGCTACGCTGCACAAGGACCTCATCGAGGGACGTTTGAATACGATGAATCATCATCATTTGTGGTTTGTAAACAATAATTCCCTTCACATGGTAAACGGAAACACTGAATTCAAGTGTCACATCATTTACACTGTATATATTTTTGAATTCCATTTGATTCAAACTAAAAAGGAGAAAAATATGATTGTCATGCTATTTATAGCAAGTTACAAAGAAGCTTGAGTGCCCACCTCCTATAAAGACACTTCTTTTATAACATTATAGTAATTCGATTTTGGGTTGTTGCATTATTATGACTTGAAATGTAAATTTCTCCCTGCGGTTGTTGCAGTGGGACAGTCCTGGGCGAGGTTGGAACAATCACATCCATATCCTGGACCTGGAGACCTCTACATGGAGCCAACCCATCACCAAGGTGAACATGTGCACACACACAGCCAACGTCAACACACACACACACACACAAGTGTGCGCACATTGAGAGCCAACTTCTCTGAACCTCGGGTGCTTCCCAATAGCAAACAGTAGCCTCATATTTCATAATAAACCCTTTTTTTATATACATTGTACCTGTTGTTATGTGCCGTAATCCAGTTTTTACCGCTGTGAAATACCCTTGAATCTTTCTGTCTGACCTGATGTAGGGGAACACCCCGTCTCCCAGAGCGGCACATGCCTGTGCCACAGTGGGCAACAGAGGCTATGTGTTTGGAGGACGATACAAGGTAAGAAAAAAAGCAACAATTTAACATTTGGGCCCATTTAGCCAATTGCTTGAGAATTTCTGTCATGTAAGCATGGTATTGCTAATGTAGCCAAACTATTAAAAAAATGCAAATATTCAGTTTACTACAGCTTTGCATATTATGCCAAATATGTAAGATGAGTGAAATTTTATCAGTCAGTCTCAACACCTCTCATTCTCTCCACAGAACTACAGACTAAATGACCTGTACTACATTGACATGGACACATGGGAGTGGCATGAAATGTAGGTGTTGCACAGATGTCAGCCTATATCGGGCTGGCCTCACAATGACTTTTCTGGGTTACAGTTCGTTCACTTTCTGATTTCTCCTGTCAAATCTTCCTCTTTTTCCTCCCCCGCCGTCCTGCAGGAGCGTCCCACAGCAGGGTCCCGTGGGCCGATCTTGGCACTCCTTCACTCCTGTGTCACCAGACCATATCTTCCTCTTTGGAGGTTTCACCACAGACAGAGAGACACTGAGTGAGTGTGGCACTTGCCCTGGAGTAGCAAATGATCCAAAATGATCCCCAGTCCCATGCAATCTCTAACCCAAGTTCTTACTGCATAATAGATCCCAGTTATTTTACTCATCTGTGTCTTACAGGCGATGCTTGGCTGTACTGCGTGAGTAAAAATGAGTGGAAACCGTTCAAACATGGTCACACAGAGAGCCCCAGGTAATTATCTCAGCTCATAGTGTGTGTGTGTGTGTGTGTGTGTGTGTGTGTGCCCAGTGGCATATTAAGTAGGTAGACTGTTCTTCAACCAGAGAACTGTGTTTCAGCAAGCATAATTTCGCCCGGCTGTAGTGTTCTTGTGCAAGTCACTGACCTCCCTGAGTAGGGGGACAACAAAAACAAAATCTCCCTACTGGGTTCAATAATGTATGACAGTATTATGTGGTTATGTGCTTGTGACTACTAATAGAAACATGCATGGAGGCATCTCCTCACGTTGTGCTTGTGTGTTTCAGACTGTGGCACACAGCGTGCTCTGGTCCAGACGGAGAGGTATTTGTGTTTGGAGGGTGTGCCAACAACTTGTTGTCTCATCACAGAGCTGTGAGTCGCACATCATAACTTCATATCACACACACAAAAATCAAACCGGGTCTCTGTAGAGAACATATTGAGATTCTCTTGATATTGACATTCTCTCTTTGTTCCCACCAACAGGCTCACAGCAATGAGTTGTTGGTTTTCAACGTTCAGCCCAAATCACTAGTTCGGTGAGTATGAGCAGAAGGGAACTCCATGCTTAACAAAGTGGACTTGTATTTGATATTGTCCTCCTGACGCCGAATGTTCTGTGTCTCGATCCTGTCTGTGTCTCTCCAGGTTTTGTATGGAGGCCGCTCTGCAGCATAGGGAGCGCCTGGCTAGTTCCTGGGACTACTTGCCCAAACACCTCCTGCACAGCCTCCAGCAGAGAATGGCACGCGTCAACACACTGGGCTCCTAGTCTAGGAGGAAGCCATCAGTCCAGTCCAGGGGATGATGTATGATGATGTATGTATGTATGTAAGAGATGGAGAAAATGAGAGGGAAAAGTACTGGTTGGTACTCTAAGAGCAGGTAGGCCTTTTTAGAGTGCCACAAAATGTTTTAGCAATAGTGAACTGCCATGGCTCTGTGGAAAGTGAATTCTGACTGTCCCACCAAGGTTCGCAGGTGATCCTCAAAGTCGTTTATATCAATCAATCAGTCAAGCACCTATGAAGCCAGTTGAATGTTCAGTAGACTGGTGCAGCGATGCTCAACCTCGTCTTAGCATTACACAGTGCATTTAGCCAACCCCCTTTTCTGTAAAGTGATTACACAACCAGCCTGTAGGGAGTCAAAGGGAGAGTTCTGGTCCTTTTAAATCCACCCAAACAACACCTGCATCAGTGAGATGGTTGTTGAAATATTGGAAACCAAAGTGAACATTGCTAGTGAAATTGAGTGAGACTAAAAATGTTTCTGTAAAACAGAAAATCAGTTCCATGTTATCGTTGTAAAACTGTTAGAGGCCTCCTGTTTTGAAGGTGCTGAATGTTTTAATGAGAGTTTCCAGCCCCATTGATGTTCACTTGTCATTTTAAACTTCTGTTTCCCATGTGTCAACACCAAATACAGTGGTGCAAGGCTGGAACTGGAAGTCAAACTGGTTCCTTAAAAATCTCTACTATTGCTTTAATGATACATATAACTCTAGTTGTTCTACTAATGTTTGGCAGGATCTTGATTGCCGTAGTGTGCTACAGTTCACACAGATCTAAAACTAGTGCTTTAAAGACTATCTACTCTGGATCCATGGCAATTTTATTTTTAGTTCTCATATGTATATATTGTAATTTATATATTGCGTGGAATTGTGTGGTTCCTGTGTTTTGAAAGTGTTTAATTATGACTTACTGAAGAAGGCTTTAAAGCCTTTAAAATTAAAATTTTCGTAAGTGGCTCCTGTAGCGTTTAAATCCTATTTAATCAGTAACTGAAAGATTACTATAGCTATATTGTTGTTGAGCCACATTGCACTGAAATGCCTCATCAGTAGGACTTTTTTCTTATTTGTCTGGTTTGCACAATCTGCCCTTGGTGTTTTTATTGTAGAATACAATGCACAAAATGTGTTTAAAATGTTAATTTGGACTCAAGAAAGAATAAACACATGCTGGATTAAATTGTGTTATTCATCGTTATTAATTTACATGTTTTCATTTGAAAAAAAATAATCTGCTGAAAGTCAATAATAGACACAATCCATCTAAAAGATAAAACCACTTGCATCCAAACAATCCAAATAGTGGCGCTGTGCTACTGATCAGATCTCAACATTTAATCCTCATCATGTTTTTAAATATGATGTAGAAAGTCGGCACAGTATGACAGTCTGCGGTTCTGTATCCATGAATAAATCCCACACTCCTTGCCAGGCCCGTATACGCCCCTGTCTCTTATTTCTTCTTGGCAGCCAGCAGGTTCGGAGCGGACACTTTAACTTTGCCTGGCATGTTTCTGGATAGGTCAGTATCCTGTAACACACAAGAGGATGTGTGACGGCTTGCCTGGTAACACTAACCAAGACAAACTAAACTTATCACTGTATCAATTAAATTCTAAACACTTTACACAACAGACTTTTTAAAATAGATGTTCATTCCTATGCATTTTAATAAATCTCTTTACCTTGACACTGCGGAACAAGTCTTTTTCTCTGACTGAGGCCTCTTTGGCTTTCATGAAGCTGAATACTGCAGTGCGAGCAGCTAGAAGAGACACAACCACAAATACATTTACATTATTGTCCATTCTAATAGTGGTCTTGGTCACAATGAAAAAGCATCGGAAGCAAAAAAAAGTCTGAATATTAAAATGGTTCACTGATCATACCTTTTCCTTTCTTTTGAGTTCCCGGTGTCAATTTCACCTTGTGTCTAAGTAAAAAGAAAAACAACTGATTAGCCTTCATTTTCTACAGCTCCATTTTTCTGTCTTTTGCACAGAAAAAGGTAAAGCGTGAGTAATGGTATTGCACATACTTGTAGTTGGACAGGGCGGTGTAGGGAGCACAGACCGGCACAGCGAACAGCAGCACATCTTCAGGATGAGGCTGACCTGTCAGAGAGGTGAGCAGATTCTCTGCTTCCTGCAGAGACGGCAAGCACAAACAAACTTACACCAAGAGACTAGTGACAGTAGTTGTGGGGCAACTGCATGATTTAATGTTAACATGCATTTACCTCCCAAACACATCCCTTGAATTAAGGACAAGGACATCAACAAGGAGTATATAATTTCTGTCTATTACAGCTCCTGTATTTATCACAGTGTAATTATGTGTAAATAAAGTTACTGAGATAAAAGGAACTCACCTCTGCTCCAGGGTTGTCCTGGTCCACATCATCTTCCTGAAAGACAAGGCAAATAAGTACCAAATGCCAGTAAAAGTTGTATTTGGAGGATAAATCAATTAAGGGTCACCTGTCACACCGTCCAGTAAGTTTTTGAGACTAGAACAATCTTTGTTTTTTTGTCTAACCCTAACCTCAAAATTTGTCCCTGCAGGCCACTGTACACTCTGACAATGAGCCAATCAAAGCAAAACAACGCTTCAAAATGATTATAAACTTGATCCATTGTCTAAGTGATTGAGAAACTTTTAAATTAACATGTAGTGTCTAATTCTATAACAAAATGGCATTGGAAACAGGCAGGCAAACAGATTTCTTTGGAAAATGTCTATTCATTATTTTGACTTTCCTGGTAGTGGATCTATTTGTTGCTGAGCAGTGAGTGTGTCATCTCCTACCTTCTCCTCCTGTTCAGCTGGACCCCCCTCCACTCCAGGCTGTCCCTCCTCATCCCCTCCTTCTCCTGTCTTTTCTGGTTTATTCGCAGCAGTCTCCACACTACGGGGTTTCTGAGGCGGTTTCTGAGGGGCTTTCCTGACTGGCTCCTCTTTCCCCTTCCCCTTCTTCCCTTTCTTCCCCTTGTCCTTCTCCTCCTTAGTGGAACCGGCCGACTAGGGAAGACAAGTGGTTCTGAATTGTTTATTGTGTCAGGATGAAGGATTGTGCACATGACAGATGCTTAGACATGAAATTCAATTCTCGGCAGCTGTTGTCATGGCAATGGCATTGTAGTAACAGATGTTTGCATCCAAGATCACGCCAACATAATTCAATTTCATATTCATACTCTGTTAAAGCAATAACTATCCAAAATGTGGACTACAATGCCAGCAGGATTGTCAGGTGTGCTGAGGGTTTTATTGTGGTTTTTATCTTCCTCACCCCCAGAAGCTTCATCATCAGCTCCCTGTCCTCTTCATCCTGGTCCTTGTACTTCTCCTTGATCTTCTTCAGCTTGTTCTGTAGTGACACCAGAGGAGAAACACACACATGAACAACACATGGAAATATCTCATCACATACACTTTAATGTTTCCAAGATTTATCCATGAAATCCTTTGTGCTTTAAAGTCCTCTCTCACCTTTTGGCCTCTCTTCAGAGGCTGCTGGGAGGCTCCTCCTCCTCCTCCTCCACTCTTGGCTCCCTGATTGGCTGCAGAGTCACCACATGAATTCTCAGTCTTCTCCTCTATCTCACAACCTTCCTGTTTCTGCTTCTTCTTCTTCTCTTCTCTGGTGGCAAAGAGAAACACACTCTGGGATTAAATGGATCATTGGCCATACTGTGCACTTGGGCAGATTGGACATGGGAAGTATTATAAAGGCTATATGTAGGGCTGCAACTAATGATTATTTTCATTATTCATTTTTTTTGATTCATTGATTATTCATTTAGTCTAAAAAATGTCAGAAATAACGACAAATGGCCATCACAAGTTACCAGAGCCGAAAGGTATCTCTTATAATTGCTTACATAGTCTGACCAGCAGCCATTTCATAATGATATGAAATGGAGAAAAGCAAGTAAATCTTAGTATTTGTGAAGCTGTAACCAGCAAATGTTTGGTATTTTTACTTGATAAATGACTAAAACGATTACTGAAATCATAATCGATTCATTTTCTGTTGATCGACTAATCGATCGTTTCAGCACTAATACAAAGTCCTCTTGAACCTCTTGATAAATAAAGAAGGATTTCCACTACTTATTTCAACCCACCAGCCGTTTTGAGACTACCTGCTGCAGAAAGCCTCATTAGTGGGCTGTACTGCTACAGCTAAGCAGGAAGCACAACATGGTATATTCATCCATCACTGTAAGCCATGCTGGGGTGTTATATTTCTGTTCCATTAGCTCACCTTCTCTGCTTGGCAGTCATGTGTTTCCTCCCCTGTGTGTCTACATCGGCCTGAAGACAAAAGGTGAGTTAATATTAGCATTATTATAGAGAACCATACATTTCTAGGTAACATTTGCCTAAGACAATAACTGATTACCTGTGTGGTAACTTCCTTTTTGAAGCCGGCGTTTTGAGTAGTCCTGGAAAAAGGGAGAGGTAATTTAAGTCAGTACTGGGTATTGTCATATTGAATGATAGAACTATTAGGTCTGTAGAAATCCAAAGATAATGGGAGAAAAGTGGAGAAAGACCTTTCCAGTCCTGATGTGTTTGATAAAGTATGCAGCAGCAGGATATTCTACTTGTAAAAACAGATTAAATGCTGACAGGTGAAAACGTTACCTGCTGGACTGCAAGTGGGAGAGGGAGATGGTGGTATCTGGAAAGCTGACCTCTCCACTCTCTCCATCACTCTTCACCTCGCTCTCTTCCTCCTCCTCGTCCTCCTCTCCTTCCTCCTCCTCCATGTTGCTCTGCTCTGACGGCATCCTGTCTGCGTCCGATGTGGACTCCTCGGGAACAGCGGCCAGTTCTTCCCGCTCTGCCTCATTTTCCTTTTTTATCTTTCCCGTCTCGTCTTCCGTCTCTCCGTTCTCTCCATCTGCTCCTCCTCTGTCCTCGCCCTCTCCCTCTCCTTCATTACTGCTGTCATCACCTGCGAAGGCCACGGAAATAGTTACAGGTGTGTTCTGTGAATTCCTTTCATTTTCCAGTGCACACCTGAATATAACAGTTACAAACATAATAACTGCGGTTAATTTTGTGTCCCCTACCTATCAGCTCCTCTCCCTCCTCCAGCAGCTCAGTGGTGCTGGATGTCACCTCCTCCATGTCTTCTTCTATGGTCTTCACCTTCCTCTCCCCTCGGTGCCTAAACACACTCTGCTCATCAACCTACATGGAGGCAAAGAAGCAAATATGCACACACACACGCACACATTATTGTTTAAGGTTGTATTATTGGTGAGACTACAAAGAGCAAAAATGTAGTTAAACCAACATGATAGTGTTTACCTTGAAGAGGAAGCTGAAGCCCATCATCAAGTAAGAGGGCGGCAGAAAGTTTTTCTTTCCTGACGAGAAACATATCAAATGTTCAGTGTTCTGCTGTTACACATCCACATCCTCATAGCTCAGTTACAAATCACACTTATTATCTTTGGGTCTGGTGTCTTATACAATGCATATACCTTGGATGCAAGTGTTTCATACCTCTGATCATGAAACTTCCGGTGGTCAGGTACTCTCCAGTGGGAGCTGTCTTGGACACCTGTCCCAAGAGAGAACATCAGAATAAATAATAATAATAATTATAATTATAATAATAATACTTCTGCTGATCAGTTTATCTATTTTCTTTCTGCTTATCTTCAGCTCTTTTTGTTTCCCTCTGATAACACAGACACTTTGAACCCCACTAGTTAAGTTTTTATCTTCAACTCCATTTACCCAGTGATAAACACAGAGGAGATTAAAGACCCACACACTGTTATAAAATACAATGATAACAAGGCAACAGCAAACATGTCGTCCCCCACGAATGATCCAGTCAGCCTCTCTGCCATTCAGTAGCTGATATACCACCTTGTTTTCACCTGTAATTGTAGCGCACCCCTTGGCCAATCAGTTTAATTTTCAAAATGACGTAACACAGTGGTGAGATGCATCATTTCCCCAAGTTTTGTCAAAATCCGATAGGTGGTGTCTGAGCAATCAAGTGTGGCGGACGGACATATGAAAGAACAAATGGAGACTGATCCATCCAACCCCAAAGAAATGTAAAAAATATAAAGTAAAGAATTAATAATCAGTGCAAGAGGGATACAAAAAGAATCACGTGCAGTGGCCTGGTATTCATGACTGACCTGGTGATGGTGGACCCACCACGCACTGGTGATGATCTTGGCATCCCAGGCAGCGCTGTAGCACACAGACATAGTGCCAGCCTCTGTCAGGGTGCGAGGAGGGATGGGATCACCTAGAGCAGGGAGATGAGGAGGAGGAGAAGAGAGGAAACATAATGTAGCATGAGTGAATTAAACAAAATGTCATCATAAAGGAACAATGTTAAGCCACAAATAGAGAGAACAGGAGAGAGAGAGTAGTGAAGCCAGGTGAGCAGGTTTACCTGAGGGGTTTTTGATGACACAGCTAGTCGCTCCATGGAGGTCAGCGTGAACATAGATATCACCTGACAAAAAGTAAAGTTACACATGAGGGGATAAACCAACTCTAAACCATCGTCTGTAAGAATCTTTATGGTCAGTGTGTGTGTGTGTATCTGTTACCGGCCCTGAGGTAGCGTTTGACAATCATCTCGTTCTGTTGTTGGTCCCTTCCTGCGATGACAAGGTAATTCTCTGAGCTGATGAACCATAAGAACTTCTCAAACCTGACAAGGACAAGATGGGCAACAGAATAAAAAGGTGCAGAAGATCTCACTGTTTGCCAAGGGTATGTATACTGAAAAAAAGCCTGAATCAATTTATCTAGTTCCCCATGGTAAAGCTCTGATCTTATGAGCTGCTGCTGTGTGTCTTACCAGTAGACCTTCCTGGCCTTCTGAATGGTGGTCACTGTCTGCACCTCTTTTAGTGTTTTCTTTGTTTTCTTCTCTGCAGATTTAAAAGCCTTCGAAGACATGAAAACGGAAAAAAAGGTTAGGCGACTTGTCCACAGCATGGTCTTGTGAATCTCTAGTGCAAGCCTTGGTTTGTATCAACTTCACCAGACATTGTGCCCCTCTGATTATATAAGAAGTTGTCATCATGTGCCCAGCCTTTTAACCCCACCACACTAAAACATAATGTCAACAGGAAAGGCAAAGACAGTGCTATGTGTTTAGAAGGTTTGTGTGTAGCCTAACAGGTTATCATCATTATTAAATTTCACTCATTCCCTAAAGCAATCCCCAAACCTCCTTTAGCTAAAAAAAGAGTCTGAGAGGTAAAAAGTAACTAGAAGCCCAAGGTGTGGAGACTGTGAAACCCCAAAAATTATCCCAGTTTGTGTGTGGGCAAGAGAAAAAGCACCAGCTCCGCTCACTAAGCCTGTCTGTGGAGAAGAGGCAAAAAGAGCTTTCTCACCTTGTGTGCTGCTTCAACAGTTTTCTGTTCCTTCTTTGCAGCAGTCCGTTTGTGGTCGTAGTATCTAAAAAGGCAGAAGGAATTTGGTTCCTCGAGTGTAAAAAAAACTTGTGACTCTAACCACATGAAATGTTCACACCCAAACCTACTTTTTGGCATTGGCGTAGGCTGACAGGCTGAGATCCACGTCCACCAACATGGGCTTGTTCTTTTGCAGCTTGTTCTTCTGGCCTTTGTCTTTATTCTTGTTCTTCTTCCCTTTCTGCACCTCCTTCTCCTCCTCCTCCTCTTCCTGGTCCTCCTCAGTAATATATGGATTCCTGAAGAGGAAATGATACTATCAATAATTGAAGTGTGAGCTGAGTATTATACCAGCTGGAACTCAAATGGTATAAGGGCACAGAAAGGTCTGCAGTACTGAAGTTTCTGTATCAGTGATGATGGTCTCACTTTAAGAGCATAGTGATGTGGTTGGTCTGCAGCTTCAGCTCCTTGATGGCGCAGGCCACCGGGTCTCCAGCAGCCTGGGCTTCCTTCACAATGAGGCCTATCTCAGTCCAGTCCACCTGGTTGGCCAGAGCGCTGCACACCACCTGCAGCGCTCGCTCCACCACAGGCAGGTTCATCTCCACCAGCTCACCCTTTATCCTGTCCACCTCCTGCAACACACCCAACAGGAGACAAGATCGCTTTGGTATGCGTTTTGATTTCTTGAACAGCAGACAAACTAAACCAGCTGACCGTTAAATGTTAAATTGTCATCAATACGTTATCATTAACGCTTTAGATGGCAGAGGATGAATACATAGAGTCATCGATTGGAGCATCTGTCTGTGGCAATGGAAGCCCACAGCTGCTGCTGATGCTGACCTGTGCTTGGTGCAAGGCCTCCAGCCTGTGCTCATGGTCCCTCTTGACGTTGTCCAGCTTCTTCAGAGCCTGTTTCTCCTGCTGCAGGGCCTTCATGTCGATCCTCTGGCTCTCCATCTTAGAGTAGAACTCATCCACTGCCTGAGGGAGAGGATCACTTGAATTTAATATCACAATCCTGCAGAAAGCAATTGGACTTTTTCAGATTTTCTGACAGGTAAGTAGCTTTCCCATAATGCTGTAGTGATAGTTTGGAATTTTGCAGACCAAAAAAGCTGGATTTGGAAAACATTCTTACCCTTACAAGATATACAAAGATAAAACTAATATTCACCTTGTCAAATGAATCAAACTCCACATAGGGGCTCTTTGCATGCTGGGCAAAGAGGAATGGATGGAATTCCTCATACCTGTAAGTAGACAACATCATTATAAATCGATGTACATAGATAGATCAACTGCAAATTATAGTATTATGTAGAGTATACACCTATGTAACAAATCATGTGTTACACAAAACAGGGCTTACGTGAGCAGTTCTTCACTGGGTTTGTCAGCAGTTAAGCTTGGTTTCTTCTCACTCTTTTGAATGATGTAACCCTTGAATAAAACAAAGATTGCGAATGTCACAAAATCTATCACAGACTACCTCAATACTAACCCTGAAAATAAAAACTTGCCATTATTGATCTCTTACTTTTCCACTGAAGCTCTCAGTTTTCTCCATATAATTTTCTGCCATCTGCAGGGCCTCCAGGATTTTAGGTGCAACTAAAAAACAGACACATCGAATACCTTGACTGTTACGGATTTACAGAAAAACAATATAATAGTCATCATCCAACAAAATCTCAGACTAAAACCAGTGGTCCATCACCACTACAAACCATATGCCAACAACCTTAACTCCAACTGGTGTGTGTGGGAGAGCTACTGTACCTTGGGCAGCATCTACTTGGCTGTCGACTTTGACAGAACCAGACAGTCCCACTTCCATCAAACAGTGTTCTATCAGAGTGGCTCCATAGGCTGGAGAAATTTGGAGAGGAGACAAAACATGGTCAGTCTGTTCTCTTTTGCATGTTAAGAGAACTTTAAGACATTTAAAATTTTAAAGAAATCATAACAAGTCTGTGATGCAGTTTCAACCTTTTCATAACTGGTTGCCTGGCTACTTACGAAGGTGAGGGTTCAGGACCCTTTTCACTTGCTCTCCATTCGGTGCTTTGGAGAGGACTTCAGTGAGTCTACATGAAAAAAAAACAATCATAAAGAACAATTACACCTCTTTACGCCATCCATCTCTCCATACCACTGTCACATTTTTAGGTAGGGACACTCAAGGCAATCCAAGAGGCAGATGAAGCAAATTTCAAACAAGTTTTCAGTGGTACAGCAGGGATGCATTATATATTATTGTTGGGTTTTGAAGGGTGTCCATGTGGTTCACAAAGCCAACTAGTCTAGCACATACAAAGGTGTGTTTACCTGTCCAGACTGATGAGGGGTTCAGGGGGGCGGGCGTTCTCCACAGGATACCGCTCCCTCACGGCTATCTTAACATCCTCTGCATCAGCTGTGCGGAACCGCAGCAGATTCAGGATGGTGTACTCATAGTCTGCCAGAATGACGTTACCCTGAACACGGATATGGACAAATCAGAGAATACATGGGGCGGCTGTGGCTCAGGAGGTAGAGCGGGTCGTTCACTAATCAGAAGGTCGGTGGTTCGATCCCTGGCTCCTCCAGTCCGCATGTCGAAGTGTCCTTGGTCAAGATACTGAACCCCAAATTGCTCCCGATGGTTGGCCAGCATCCTGCGTGGTAGCTTGCCGCCATCAGTGTGTGAATGTGTGTGTGAATGGGTGAATGTAGGCATTGTTGTAAAGCGCTTTGAGTGGTCGGTAGGCTAGAAAAGCGCTGTATAAATGCAGTCCATTTACCATTTACACACATGATACCCAATATGATCTGAGCAAAGGATAGACAGATTTTTAAGATTGCCTCTGTTAATGTGTGATTTACACATGCTCACCCTGTCATAAAGTTCAACGATCAAGTGGTAGGCAGCCTCATCTGAGCCAAACTGGATGTCAACGATCCTGTCGACCCCAAGCTGCTTCACCTGGGTCAACCGCCTTGACTTCAGGTGTTTTCGACACTGTGGAGAAAGTAATCACAATCACAGAGACATCCACGACTCCAAAGCTATAATTTACAGATTAAAAACTTTAATTACAGTTAGCTTTTGGCAATCAGCTTCAATACAACCGATCCAACAATAATCAAATTCATCCAACACACTATTTGGCAGTGACAACAATAACAACAGGTTCTTACTTTCATGGCGAAGCCTGAAGGCATGATGTTCTTGGGCCATTCGAAGTCTGTGGAGTGAATTCGAATCCCAGACTCAACCAGGAGAATAGCCTTGGTGTCAGGCCTGAAACAGCAGAGTAACACTCATTTACACACACTGACTGACTAGTGACACATTAGGATACACAGGTTATAATAATGGGTAATAATAATATGTTTCATAAAGGGGTCTGTGCCTTGTAGAACATTATTAGTGTAACTTTGACAACAGGCTTCGGTTAGCTGGTATCTGACCTGACAGGTTTTGAAACGAAATGCAGGAACAATGCATAAGTTAACTTGGGTCAGAGTTCAAATAGACCTTACTTTTGTAGGCGGATGAGATACGTCTTATTGTCGATGTCATAGACGTTGTTTACTCTCATGCCAATGTAGCTGTGAAAGAAATGAATGGGTGATCAACATCTGTACACAAGTTGATGACTAGCACATGAGGCTAGCAAACTGTCTGCAGGCAAAAACACATCACCTACTTCGCATTGATCTCGGCAATGACCGCCCTGATATCCACTGTGTTGAACCTCGTTTTCATGGTGACTTAGCTGGCGGCTACAATTCAGAATATTTATTTAGATAGTGAAAGCAATTCATAACGTTAATACTGCTAGTGCAACATCAGCAAGGAACACAACCAACTCGCAGGGTTCTACTGCACATGCGTAGAGAACACCAGTTTTACGGTAGCCGATGTGGAGCAAAATGAATACTGGCAAACGCAACTGAACCAACTGAACCAGTACTGCGCATGACACATGGCACGTGCACAACTGCGCGCGTAGACACACGAAGCATAGCACGTGCATGCATGCATGCACACACATGCATGTCGCGCGCACGCGCAAACCTGCGCAAATATGTAAGTGCAATGATTGTGTATGTGTGTGCATGCGATGCTGCCAGGTGATGCTATGAATGCAGTTAAGCAGCCGCTGTGCCCAGGGACTGATTCAACATAATTACGCGTGTGGACGGCTCTTCAGTAGTCAATGTGTTCTGTATCATACAATGATGCATTACTCAAACTGGCTTATTGGTGTGAAAAACAGAGCGTGCATTCGAACTGCATGTAAAACACCTGACACCGAATGGAACAACAGAGGAAATGTTATGGACATCATGCAGAACAACAATCCGCTACCTAGTCGAAAGACATCCGAGCTGGCGGTCAGCACCCACCTATGGAAAAAAGGTAGGAGGCAAATGATTCCCCTTTGAATATGTGCAGCTCTGTTTTGTTGTCACGTCAAAATTTGGGGCCTGCAACACACAATTGTGCACGAATTGATTTTTTTATGGATGGTCGCGCATATTTGTCTTCCATTTGCGAATATTTCAGTGTTGCAGCCCGGCTGGTGAGAGACAGAGACAGATATCCAGCCGGAGTTTCTAGTTTCCTCCTCAGGTCAGAGTTGAGGGCGAGGCGTGCTCGGTTACCAAGGCAACGGTCAGCTAACAGGGCTTGCTAGCGGGCTAGGCTAGCGCCCGTAAGACGTGCTTAGTGCCTTTTTGCCAAGTCGATGCTGGCCAAATCAGTTTGAAACCTTGCCGTTGAAAACACTGTGATGTGTTGTCCAAACAGGCGTGTTATGGATAATCGACCTCTACACAGCGGCCACTTGGAAGAATGGATTGTAAGTTGTGAGCTAGCTAACCGCTCGGCGTCTAGGCATGATGACAGGTCAGACGAGCGGTCGCACATCAGATTGCTATCTAACGTTAGCTGATTTAACCCTTCATTCCGCTATAAATAGCTCATTATGTCTCGCAACAGAGTTATTTCACACCAATTTTTATTTCTCTATACCATGCTGTAATGAAAAGATTTTTGTTTTTGTCAAAGATTGCAGATTCGTTCCAGTTCGCCGTGTTACCCTGTGATCTAACGTTAGTTTGTTTGTTTGTTGTACAGGCTACAAAGTAATCAAGAAAATCGGGGAAGGTACATTTTCCGAGGTGGCGAAAACTCAAAGCCTGAAAGATGGAAAGTTCTACGCGTGTAAAACGATGAAGCAGACAATTAACAGGTATTTTATGCAGTAACCATGAGTTTTCGTTAAACTGTGCGCAGGCGATCAAGGGAGCAGTCTTGAGTCTTCCCATCCACTGTTGCATCCTGTTTGTATATGAATGAACCTACGGACCCTTGAAACCTGAGTCAGCAGCTTGACACCCCCTTGCCTTAACTATCCTATTAGATGTCAGCATACTCTCTGCCTGTGACCTTGTACTGGTGAGGTGGATGTCGGTGCCTGAAACAGGAGTTGTCCTCAATGCACTGATTTTTACAGTTAATCATGCACTTTTAATCTGTCTGTTTAATTATTCAAAGTGACATATGCCCATACACTGTACATCATGTAATAAACTGACATGTAAAATTGCACCAGTTTGCAAATATCATCTGTTCCTGTCATTAAGTCTGGAACAGGCCAACAACCTACGAGAAGTCCAGGCCATGAAGAGGCTCAGCCCACATGCGAATATCATTCAGCTGCATGAACTGATATTGTGAGTACTGCAGTGTTGTTCACTCTTTATCCCGTTGTGAAGTCCATGTTATACTTTAAGCTAGTCTCTATTAAGGGCTTATACAGTATTTGGCATGTCAATTCCATCTAACTCGATGTTTCAGTGACAAAGAGACTGGAACCCTGTCCTTGATTTGTGAGCTGATGGAGATGAACATCTATGAGTTCATACAGGGTGAGTGTGCAAGTATGATGAAATACAATCATATAAATTATTACAAGGAAGGACTGGGCTTTAATGATATAGGATAACAATAGTGCAATAAAAAGTCAGATGTAGCCTTGTCATAAAGTGCTAAAGTACTGGCTATTAAAGGTGTTCCTTCTTTGCAGGAAGAGAAACCCCACTGCCTGAGAATACTGTCAAGCACTACATGTACCAGCTTTGCAAGTCACTTGAACATATGCACAGGTAGTTATGGAAAAGTTCACATGAAACGG
Source organism: Centroberyx affinis (assembly GCF_046629955.1). Classification (NCBI taxonomy): domain Eukaryota; kingdom Metazoa; phylum Chordata; class Actinopteri; order Beryciformes; family Berycidae; genus Centroberyx; species Centroberyx affinis. The sequence goes on from NW_027280097.1 coordinate 73,037, forward strand.
CAAAATGGAATTCTGCATGAAGTGTATTGAGGTTGTGTGTCCCACCCACCGTCCCTCCCTCTTCTCTACAGCTGTGGGATCTTTCATAGAGATGTGAAGCCAGAAAACATTCTCATCAAAGTGAGACAGAAATTTGCTTCATAGGAAAATACAAAATGTGATCCTGCTTTTGAGTCATACTAAGCACAGTGGCATTTTTTCTTTCTTTTACAATTTGCAGCAAGATGTCCTGAAGCTTGGAGACTTCGGCTCGTGTCGGAGTGTGTACTCGAAGCCTCCGCACACAGAATACATCTCCACACGCTGGTACAGAGCCCCCGAGTGCCTCCTCACTGATGGATACTACAGCTTAAAGATGGACATCTGGAGCGCTGGCTGTGTCTTCTTTGAGATCATTAGGTACCACTGCTGGGGAAGGGCACAGTGTTTGAGCTGTAGCACTATGAGCCTACAGTTTGGGGTGGGATTAGAGGACAGGACTTTGGAAACAGTTATGAGGCGATGCCAAGGTAATTTCATGGCATTATACAACTACAATATATCCAAAATGTCTATTTATTAACCTTAAATTTAAATACCTTTGGTGTCGCAGAGAGATGATCGTATGCCTGTGTATTTCAGCTTGAATCCTTTATTCCCTGGAACCAACGAATTGGACCAGGTTGCCAAGATCCATGATGTGTTAGGAACACCAGACAGAAGTCTCCTTCAAAAGTTCAAGCAGTAAGCTTTGATGCCTCAAATGTTGAACACTTTGATCTCCTTGTTAGAGAAGCACCACACATTAATACCGATCAAATCAAACATCTGTGCTGAAAAAATACAAAACAAAAAAATTCAACTTATCATGGTGTCCCGGTGTCTGGCAGGTCTAGAGCGATGCGTTTCGACTTCCCCCCTAAGAAGGGCAGCGGTATCTCCCGGCTCATCCCGAACTGCCCGGCCCCGGCTCTGTCCCTGCTCTATCAGATGCTCGCCTACGACTCTGATGAACGCATCAGTGCAGAAACAGCCCTGCAGCACACATACTTTAGGGAAATCAGGTGGGGCAGTAAAGCTGACATTGTCCACACATGTAGAAAAAGTTGAAAATGTAAACAGCCTATTTTCTCATTTCCTGAAAACACAATTTTTTGGAGATTTGCGTGACCCTATTTGCCAATTTACAGCTAAAGAAAGAACAGTTTAAACCTAATTCCTGTCATTCATCATGGAAATCTCTCTTTCTTGTCCTTGTTTTTCCCAGGCTGGCAGAGAAGAGAGCGGAGACCCTTCTCAGAGCTATTGGGACTGTGGATGGAGGAGAGATTGGCGGGACACCCAATTCCTTAGACCACATCTGGCGCCCAGCTAGACATGGCAGACAAGTGAGGGGAAGACATACAAGGCAGACACCTTTAATGAGCGTAAGTCAAATCTCTTTACCTCAAATTTCCCATGGTGGACGAACAGATTTAATTCTCAACTTCAAAAGAAAATCAAAACTAACTAGCGTGAAATGCCCAGACAAAGCTCATGAGTCCAAATTTTCTCACAAAAGATTATATCGGACTACATTACTGCTACAACCTAACACTCTCTTCCTTCACCTTTCAGCACAACATCAAGCATGTAGCAGAGCCCCTCATAAGGCGGAACGTCCCACATTACGCAGCAGAGCTACCCAAGCTGAACATGGTTGTACCGGGACCACAGATCTCCTACCCAGTCTCCACTATGCCTGCTCTTACCATCACCCACCGAGGCACACTGCCAGCCATCACATCCAAGAAGTGCCACTCGCGGTTGGCCAAGGTAAACACACTACATACATGAGGCTTTTTCAGACATCAGGGAAGACATTTACCTACAAAGGTGTTGTGTAAAGGAAAAACAAGGAATGTTAATTCAATATAGGTAGCCAAATAAACAGCTGTAATCATAATGCTCTGAAAAATGACCAGTTCCAAGTGCCAAGGTAGTGTTTTCTAATAAGGTGTGATTTGACATTCAGGCTGCATTTCCTCTCCCCACAGCCCAGGGATGAGTCACACCGTATGGCTTTCAAGACCTACTACATGCCACCTCTGGATCGGAAACGTGGAGGCTACTGAGCCAAAAAACACTCCAACCTTCCACTGAAGAGCTGTTTCTATGGAACAGGAAAAACCTGTACTGACGTAAATACAAATATATGTAGACATTGTTTGTACGGGCCTGCTGCTGAATTCTGAATAGCAATGCAAACATGGTGTTTGAGAAATAAGGCAATGAAACCGCAAAGCGTGTCATCTTAGCAGTTATGACTGCTACGACAAAACATGTAACCCTCATTGTAACAACACATGAAATTCAATGTAATCTCCCCGCAAACAATATTGGGTTCTGTCGAATGTTGGATTGAGATTTTGTAGATATAATCCCGATCTTGCTTGACACAGTCAGGCGTTTCATGTTTACAATATACTCCCAACTGAGCCTATTACACAAGCTAAGCAATAAGAAGAGAACGTTCATGATTAACAACTTAACAGCGCTTTACCATAAATTAATTAAATGGTATAAATCTTGGATTAAGAATGTCCTCAATTGCCCAGGAAATGCTAGATGTGCAGACTTGTGACGGAGTATTTCTTTCTCATCTGTGAATGAACTCAAGACAAACTGTCATATCAAGGGCAACAGTCCTCCAGTACAAAAATAAACAGCAAAAACATTCACATTAAGTGCTTCAGAATTATCCCATTTCCTGAGACACAACATTGCCTTTGGAAGACAAAATGTAAATATTGTAAAGTCCTGAAAAACAACACTTTTGTAACCACAGGTTTAGATGAGTGTGACGATTCATCACACATGCTATTCTATAGCTTGGCCACTGTGAGATTTCATACACCCTCACTTGAAGCATCATGGCTTACAAAAGTACCATTTCATTCAGAGCTTTGTGCGCTCATTAACAAGGACTGTGTCTCAAGCTGCACTTTGTGTGGGATATTCAGAGTGAAAAATGTGTCAAGTCTTATTTGTATGATGTCTTAATTAACCTGCAGTAAAAATAAATACTCCAAACTCTTTATATTTTTTTTAATGAAGAATAAAGTGTGAAATGTAAAAGGTTATCCACATTAATCAAAAATATATTTGCTTCACCATCTATCTGTCTCCCAGTTAGTGTAGGGTCACTGAACTCTTCATGGCATCAACAATGATTGGTAATCACAAAAACAAATAAAGTACATTAAAACTTCAATAGTGTCAAATCGAAAAGGCCCTGGTGGTTGTTGTTTCACTTGTTTCAAGCGTGGAGGAGGGTTGCTTCATGTCACAAAGCATCACTGTTGGTAGACAAGATGTCAACTCTTTTCCTTGGTTGAATCTCAAGTTTCTATCTGAATTCTAGCAAATTGGAAGATATGAAGTGAAGTTCCAAATTTTCTTCTCAAAATCCTTTTTGAGACTGAGGCATAAAGAGCCTGTATCAAGTTGAGGAGAGTCTTTTGAGATTCAGTCGTCGTCTGCAAGACTTCCTGAGCTTCACAGAAGTAAGTAAGCAATTTCACGCCAGGGGGCATCTATTATGTGAATACACTACATGTGGGTGAACCTTGAACGAAAAGAAAAAAGAACAGAAACCTGTGTATTCAAGATTATTTTAATATTATTAATATGTATACTTTAGGCTTTAGAAATATAACTATCAATGACAAAACTTCCACTGGAGTAATGGTCGTTTGCTTAGGCCCCCATCAAATCACTGAATTACAATATACACATTATGATACAGAGCAGATTTGAATCTGAAATAATATTAAAATAAATGCTCAATAGATAAAGGTTTTAATAGTCATAATTTTCTTCACCTACTGTATTAGCCGTCTGTGAGTTCAGAGCACACCCAAAAATGTAAAGCCATTTTCTTCTAATAAACTAATTTAAGTGCAAACAATTTTTTTTTCTTTAAAAAGACTATGATTGCAGCATCCAGCTTTATAGATTCAGGTTTCAAGACTGAGGATGTTAGCCGAGTGCAACAAGGCAATCCTCAACCCTCTTTTTTTGTTCCATTGTAGTAGTTATAAAAACAAACAACAAAATAACTAACAAAATCAGTGCAAAGTTGTTGATGGGGAGATTCTACTCAGGAAAGACAAAAGTGGTGTGTGAATGTGGATGGATGCAAATTTTTCAGATGCCCACGCGCTTGGTTATAAAAAGGACAGTTCACCCAATATTCATATTTTTGTTAGTAACCCTGAGCCTCGAGACTAGGCTAAACCACCACGTTAAAAAAAAAAGGGTTAACAGGTTATGAAAATTGAATGAACTATCCCTTTAATCTCAAGCCTCAATTGACTGGTTTGCATCTAACAAAGCCAAGCTTAAATTCCAGAGGGGACAAAAACAGTCTGATGAGATCTGAGTGTGAAAGAAAGACACAAATTCTAAAACGTTTTAAAAATTCCAGAGAAACAACACATTAGCGCAACAGTCCAAAATTGCACTGCACCCTTTCTTGCTCCACTCCTCCTCTAGGTCAAGTGAGTGATAAACGAAAATAATAGAAAAGCAATTAACATAACCAGGGAGGGGGAGGGAGTAAAAGAAAAGAAAAAGGAAAACTTGCAATGCTTGCGGGGTGAAGAGCAGCATCAGACTCTGGGTTGCAGGGTTCTTTAGCAGCAGAAATATTGTGGCTATACTACTGTTCCACTGGGAGAGCTGGCTTGGTTTTGGGATGACAATAAACCCTGGAAAAGGAAAACAAGGAGATTTGCATTGGGAAAGTTCACATAGCAGAATCAAGCAACAAATAGCTCATTAAAAGTTAGCCTCTAGCCTCTTGTTTCCACGTCCCGCTCCCCCGCATTTAATGAAAAGCCTGTGCACAGCAGTCAAAGTGGATGCTGAGCGTGTACAGTGTAAGGCTAAAGACTGTCTTTGAGAGGATTGCTTGATCAAGGCACTTCTAATGTTCAGGACTGGACCATTTGCTAGTAAAGGTCTCACTGGACCGACTAGCCTTCAGAGCGCTAGGCAAGTTCTAGATGCAGAGACTATTTAGTGCCTCGCTCAGGCAAAATCTCTGAAACACAGACAATGGGGAAGTAAACAATGCTGCATTATACATATTAAGCTATAAGCGTATGGCACAGAAATTGCAAAGATCTGTTTGGCAAATACAAAGCCATTTGCATAAAAGCTGAACGTGTAATAGATGGGTGTATGCAGATGACTTCTTGGCTATGCTGCTATGCATTGTGGGATGATTATGATGAGCCACTGAATGCACTTCATGAGGATTAAAGTCTTCTTTCCCCCTCATAGGTCTACACAGGAAGTCCTCCGTATCAGAGTGTATTGTATAATCAGAAACTGTGTAATATCTTCTTAGCATTGGTTATATTTGAAACTTAGGCCTAATAGGTTTTGCATTGGAAAGCAGATGTACATAAAAGAAAGTATGACATGTTACTTGCCTGCCTGCGAAGTCTGACAGTCCGACTATAAAAGCTAAAAATGCTACTCCAAATGTCCACAGTTTATTGTAAGGTTTCAGAATACATCTTGTTGCTTAGTTACAACCCAGCAACTGATTTTGGGACACCTAAAGATGTGACAAACAGAACGTGTTCGCTTCGGATTCCCCACATTTTCTACATTAAAAAGAACTTACCACTTTGCCTGGCCTCGCCCATGTGCAAATAAATCCCTCCTGACAAGCAGTCACTAAACAGTCCTCTAAAAATATGAGTACAGTCAGTCTCTCGTGTGCTATCTTTTTACAGATGAGGGGCTCAAGGAGGGGCACATCCTCCATGCGGGGGCACAGCAGAGTGCCCAGAGTCTTAGCAGGGTCTGTTTTGGTTTTGGTCAGCAGGTTGAGCTTGTCGCTGCTCTTGCTGCTGATGTGGCCCATGCTGTGGTTGCGTTTGTGGTCCTTCTCGTGGTGGCGCTCCTTCCGGTCGTGGAGTGACAGAGTGGCAAACTTACTCACACCTGTAGCGATGGCACTGTCCATAATACCACTGCCAATTCCACCAATGCCACCACCGCTGCCAGCCTTGTTGGTATTGTTTGCTGTTGTAGTGGTGCCGGCTGAATGGGGTAGGCTGTTGGAGCGCGGTAATGTAGTTGAGAGGGAGTTCATGCCGGGGGTATTGGCACCACTGTTGTTTCCGTTAGTAGCGTTACTAGGGGTGTTAGTGATTATTGTAGCGCCCGCAGGGGGGCTGGTAGCATTCATCACGTTAGTGTGTGTCCGTGTCCGTGAGAGCGGGAGGTGGGGGAAGAGGATGTCCTCAGTGAGGTCCCATAGGCACAGCTGAGTGTCCTGCCCCACCGAGCCGAACCGGTACGTAACGCTAACAGGCCGGCTGTCCGTGGAGTTGCGCTTGGAGAGTCGAGACTGCGTACTGTTGGCCCGGTCTCGTCCGAAGTGGATCATCTGATCCTGAAAGTCCTCGTCGCTGCCACTGAACTCCATGGGGTCGCTCTCCTCCACGCTGGTGGTGTAGTGGTCAAACGCCACCACACTCACCCACGACTTGTGCCCATGACCTCGGGCGATGACTCGGCAGTCCAAGAACGACCACACAGTCACTAGATCGTCCTCTCCACCTGCAACTATGTACTTTCCATCAGGGCTCCAGCACACACACAACAAGCCGCCAAAGTAGCTTTTCATGGTGCCATGAAGCTCCACCGCATCAAAGTTGAACACCCGTAAGAAGCCGTCTTGGCTCACACAGGCTAGGAACTTCCCATCGGGGGAGAAGGCAAACTCGTTCAGCGCCCCCTCGCCCACTGTCCATTTCAGGAGAGGGTTCCGCGTGGACTTACTCTTACAAGTGTGTACAGAGTAGTTCTCTCCCTGTTTGAGCAGCTGGTAGTGCGGTGCCGTGGTGCCACACGTGTGCTCCACGTTGTACAGGTACATGCTCCCACTGGCATGGGAGACCAGGAACAGGCTCTCAGAGCCTGGCACCCATTTCACACACGTTACTCTGGACTTGTCTATTAGTCTCTGGGAGGAGAGAGGGAAGGTGGTGGATTGTGAGGGGCAGACAGGGGGGAGGCAGGGAGAGTGAGGGAGGAAAAAGAGTGTCAAGCTGTATAGTCAGGAGATAGATATTCTGAATATTTTTAATCATTTCACTCAACTAATGATGTCAAGATAATGACTTAAGAAACAGTCCAAGTATTTGGGTTCTGATTTCAAAACAGTTATTAGTGAAACAATCTAATGGAATGACCTAACAAATGAGATCATATAAAATTTGGAGATTTAAAATGTAATAATCATACAGGATTTTTTTTTTTTTTACATGCAAACCATTTAGACAAATTTACTTTTACTGGCCAACTACATTTTTGTCCTACCAAAAACCATACACTGGGACTATTTTTTAGGGATTGGCAACACTGCCAACATAATTTCTAGTAATACAATATTCCTGACAAACATGGCTGATGTGTAATAACATCTTCATACAAAAAAACATGGATGCACTGATACCAATGCTGATATATCTGACTGATAATAGGCAAAAACAGAGTATCAGTAGAGTATCAGCATCAGTGTATCAGCGCATCCCTATAAAACACAACAGGTTGTACACAAACTGTTTCAAATAGTGAAAAAGCTTATCTGGTAAAATATTCAGATGAAATTATTAATTCCTAATTGTTAGAAAACAAGATTCTACATTTATATTTGTGAGTGCGACTTTTACATATAGTTTTACATGATGGAAAACATGACATTAAACATGGGTCTACATACAAAAAACACAGTACAGAAGAAATTCCACAAGAGAACATTCTCAACTGAAGGAACTGTGAATTTCGACACTACCAGTGTTTCCCGCAAGCAACCAAAGTAGCCAGCCATTCTGCCACCTTGATTCCATTCAAAATATTGTTTTAGCATTACATACATTTATCAACTGTATGGATTACTTACAGATTAATTATGAGCCATACAGTTGACCATTGATATATAGGTTTTAGTAGAAACAGTACTTTACAACTACCAACACTATAAATGTACAAATGTATGCACTCAGCGTACTTTTAGTTATTGTTATGACTTGTATATTATCACATCAGGACGATTTTGTAAGAAAACAAACAAAAAACGAATAGATGAAGTGTAACCACTGTATTATTATGTATGTATGTATGTATGTATGTATGTATGTATGCATGTATGTATGTATTATGTTAACTCTTTTGGATGAAATGCTATCCTGGAGTTACAAATGTAACCTACGCTAATGTTACCACTAAACTGTAACAGAAACATTTACCGACTATCTGCGTCAGGCAGGCAAAACACCTGTCGTGAGTTACATATTAATTAATGGTCCACCCCTTGCCAATTGTCAGTGGAATGTGTTGAATCGAATCAAACCAGTGAGTTGGGGGTATAGTAGGGCTGGGCGATATGGCTGAAATCAACATCACGATAATCATAAGGATTTTTCTCGATATCAATATATATCACAATATGGTTCATGTATGCAAAATCACGTTAAATAATTGAATTAATGTTCATCTCATTGAACCAAATAATGTTAGGTGTGATGTCAAACAAAACAGAAATATTCAAATAATATTCCTACCATACCTCATTTTGTGAGAGTTATTAAGTAAAATTTGCTTGTCATCATCAATTTAGACAGCAGAAATGTGTGTCACGATATTAAAATATCTTCATATCATTACGATATGATTCCACTGAAAGACGATAAACGATAATATTGAATTATCGCCCAGCACTAGTTGGGGGTTATGCACAAGTCCTTGAGTGGCACTCATGTTCACCTTACGTCTGAGTGTTGAGCAATTCTGCACATCTGACAACTAAGAAGTGTCAAGTTACTGTCAAGAACACACTGTTACAAGCACAAGCGAGCATTTTAGGGCATAGAATCATGCGTTTCACTTTTGTTTTCACAATACATTGCAGTTCCTTTCTTCCACACTGGCTCAATAAAGTCTAGAGATGTCTGTCTGATGCGCAATTACAAGGCTCCTCGCATCAATGCAGTAATCAGATTAGGGGAAACTGCCCATATTAAAAACAAAAATTTCCATTAACAAGTAGCCAGCTGGAGAGGAGTCAGTAATTGGCTGTCTGGGCAGCAGCTGGCGCTTGTGGAAAACACTGTACACAGACCCCTAGCAATCTAGCCCATCACTCTGAGACTTACCTCCTCATTGAAGAGTTTGCTGGTCTCCTTCTTGATGGGGTCAATGAGCTGTACCTGCCCCGCTGAGAAACCCACCAGCAGGGACACACTCTCTGCTGTGGCCGTGAGGTGGTTGAAGTCATGGCAGGTGGGCTGCGTTCCCTTGTAGATGCGCTTGTCTATAGGCTTGCTCAGGTCAGCAGCCTGCAGAGAGGGAGGATGAACACCAAGTCAGTGAGTTTGCAAAGAGGAGAGCAGTGACCTTTTAATGTTTAAAATGTGTCAATGTGCTTCATCTCAAACACATGAAATACTGAAGTAAGGAAAAGGAAAATAAAAATGTTAATTAATTCCACTGATTACGATGTGAAAACAAAACACTACATTTTGTTAGAGCCTTCCTAAATCAAATGTCTTCCAACCAAAGAGTACAGGAAATAACAAGAAAGGAATACTGTATGACCCTTGCAGAGCCACATTATACCAGCCTATCAAATGGCAGACTATAACTGAGTGAAATTAAACAAGAGCTCTAGGATAGAGGTATACCCTTTCTCTGTGGAAAAGGGAAGAATAAAAATAAGGGTAGAGTGTCCAGGCTTGCCACCATATGATGTACAGCTTGTTTTCAGTGTTAGGGCAACAGTATTGTGCTGCAATATACAAAACACCTGGGACATATAGATAACCAGCATAATAACAGTTCCATTTGTAAATGATTTACAGTTTACACCCTCGGTGGAACGGAAAATAGAGTGGAAGATGATGACTCAGTGGTTCCTTCACTACTGTTCAATGTTAACATTAGGCTACAGTATTTACACTCAATGCCAGTTCCAGAGAATATCATACATGTAGTTGAAATCAAGAGCCTAGTCAAGCTTTACAAATACACAGGCATCATACCAACACTACAGCATATCTGATATCGGCTGGCCTTTTGACCTACCAATGGTGAATGACATATCGCCCAAGAATAAATAATAAGCCCATGTCAGTAGTGTAGACTACTTTTAAACACTGGAGAGAAAGGAGGTTATGGGTATATACTAGTAATCAACAAGCTGTCGTGAACTGTTGGATTGGTTAAGTACAGTCTGTAATACAGAGGACAGCCTTACTCTGTTTGCCATACCCATGTATTTGCCATGTATCTGCTGCAAAAAATAGCGTAATGAGCAATCAAAAAAAGTCATCCACTTCCTGCTCCACCTTCAGTTTTACTGAAAGACATCATCTGCATGAGTTATTCTGAGTTCATAGTCAGCGACAGAACTTCCACGTAGAATAATCATGTCTACTGTGCAGTGATGGAGCTTCATATGGAAACTTTGAAACTTCTAGTAACAGATGACTTGCTTATATGCCGCAACGTGAATCTTTCGGCTCATCTGTCAAAGCTAGCATGGCTAACGTTAGCATCTCTACAAGCACAACGAGCTAGCTCAGTATGACCAGGTCATATCACACAACCTATCCTTAACATTTCCTACATACACATCCACAGGCAAACGGCTGACTTATATTACAACAGCAGCTAGCTAGCTAGCTAGCCAACTGACTGCCCATACATTGAGTTGGCAACAATGTGATTTCGACACCTGTCAATCAAAGGGCGTCGACAGGTGTTCTTCGCGACTAGCGCTGTCACTGTCAGATTGCAGACTATAACGTTACAGTGGCTACTTCAACCAAGAGAACTTGAATCAAATCAAGCTTTCTACTTTAACCTAGCTATCTAACCTAACTAACGTTACCGTCCAGCAAAACTAACAGAGTAACGGACTGTGGACAGAATTTAGCCCCTGGCCTCGAAGTGGCTGGCTCGCTAGCCAGCCAGTTACGTTAGCTACCAGGATGTAACGTCAAGCACCTAGCTCCAAGCTAACAAGCTATCAATTGATCTCAAAGTCAAGCACCTGCCAAACTTACTAATAACAAACACAAGCCTGCAGTTCAACAACACTCCAGACAACAGTCATGTCATTTGACAAGTAGCATCATGCTTTTCCGTTGACATTAGCTGCAATAGCGTGCTAGCTACCTTTCTAACGCCTTTGTAGATGTAGAAGTAGAGCTCTCGGCCCACATTGAAACAGATCCTGTCGCCGTTGCCCGACTGGTCGTTGACGTTGACGAAGGAGACTTTGACGGGATTGGAGCCTTGAGAGTTGAAAGGCACCCTGTTGGGACGGCTGTATTCGGAGTGAGTGAGGAGTTTATAGACACCTTCCCGAGTGGTGAACTGAGTTTTAATTTCGTTCATCTCCTTCCCTCCTCCCTCCGCCGCCATCTTTGAAATTAACATTCATCCTTTCCCCCAGCCCGGATCTTACGCATGGAGCGGGCACTCTCCCGTTCCCCCCAACGGCTCACAGGGGAATTGGCTGAGGAGAGTGCTGTATTATCAATAACTACACATTATTCTTCATTTTCACTTTAGAGTATTAGTATTAGTATTACTTAAAAACGTTGCAACCAATGTTCAATACATTCGATGAAAAGGATATTTGGGGAAAAGACAAATAATTGTAGGCTATTTTAATTTATTATTATAGGCTACTTAATATATTTCTTATTTTCACCTTGCTTAGGCTATTTATTTTCGCTTTGGTAGGGTACACTGTATTACGACAAAAACGTTGCAACATATGTTGGACAATAATGGTAAATATTGAGGGGAAATGCCTGGAAGTCCTTTTTATATAGGTTAAAATTGACTTTTTCCAGATGGTAGACATCCTTACAAGTTGTATGGAATAGGTTGTGTCTGTGAATTTCTGGCAGGCCATTTTAGGCTATGCCATACACAGTGCATTTCAGTTATCCTGGCTCCCACATTTGGAGGTGCTCCAGGGTGCAGGTAATGGTGCTCACAGCTATGGCTTAAAATTGACTTTTTCAAGGTAGCAGCTATCTTTCCATGTTGTCTGCTGCAAGTTTTGTGTTTTTGGTAGTCCTATGCATAGGCCTGCATGGCTGCCAATTGCCCAGTATTGAACTCTTATTATACTTACTTACATTATGTTCTATATATAGGATATGTTGGGCATCTGGGGGGCAACATTTGCGATTCATTTAGCCTTCTACAGATGCGTCCTTAAATATACCATGTTTTCTTCACTTTGACATATTAGAATATTATTCAAAAAGCAGTGCAACAAGTGTTCGTTAGTGTTTTATTTTGAAAATTCTGACCGGACGTCTTATGTTTTTTATTCTGGACTTAACACTGAGGTTTGCATCAACTCAGTAGCTTAGTTGGAAACTCAGGCCGATGTTGTCCATTGTATTAAAAGTTGTATGTTTTTTCTTGGCTGCCCACTTACCTGCAGCAAGGCATCTGGCTGCATCACATCAAAGGCACGTGTTACCCTGCAATCAAGGCTGCTCGGTTCATTTACCTTGCCTGTAACTACTGCAAGGACATTATTTGAGTTTAAATTGTTTAAAAAATAAGCTATACGCACCAAATGTCATGGCACCAAGGAGGAGACGACAACAATCACTTCCAGGTACCAGTATTTTGTTTTTTCAAGTGATTTTAAAACGTGCACCCCAAGGTATTGAACACTGAAAAACTTCCCTAACAAAACTCACTGTGATATTCCAATATGGACTTAATGGAAGGCTACTCAATAGCGAGTTGATTGTTACTTTATCATACTTCATGGTATTTTCTGCCTCCTGTGGTATTAATACAGGATTTTTTTCTGTTCTAATTTTAGCTGCATGATATTTTAGTTTTGCTGATATTTTATTGTATCCTTCTAAAAGAATATAGGATTACAATTGCTATTTTTTCATAAGGTAGCTTTCTTTTTGCTGCTTCATTTTGAGGTGGATGTGAGGTGCTCGAGTTGATTATTCAGCATTTTTGTCCCCCATACAGGTCCCAATGATAGACCTGCTACCAACAATATGGACCAGCTTGCTTTCAAATACATGGTGAGATTATTAGTTAGGTCTTCCCACATGCTGTCACCACATCTGGGAGCGCTCTGGTCTCTCATCCATTGGAAAATCATGAATAAGTTGCAATTATTTTTTTGCTGTGACTTGTGGAGTGAGTGATTATCTGTTTTCCATCAGGAGATGTGTAAAGTGGAGTCCAGCACAGATTCTGAGTCAGAGATCAGTCCAAGGTGGTCGGACACCAGCACTATGGTAGTAATTTTGTTCTGGATATGAACACACACACACACACACTGATAAGTGAGGAGGTATACCACGGAGGAGAGATGGATATACTGTTACCCCATCTCAATATATTTTTCAATGGCAACTGGGTTGATTGGTAGGTAGACTCCAAATGCCCATAACACGGAGATGGGTATAGATACTCTATATGTCACCTTCCTATGTCAAAATAGACTTGACTCTTGAGGTTTCAGTAAGATCATCCAAAAGAGTTTTTATATCAAAATGGTCAAGGTTGAATGAGTTGAATGGTCTGACTAATTACTATTCACCACTCTATAGCAGGACCACTGATATTCAAATTAATGGCACTGGTGAAGTAGACCTTTAGATAACTCCACTGAATATTAATGTCTTGTATTTTACTGACCCTACTTTCAACAATATACAATACCTTAGACCAGTGGTTTCAAACCTGGTCCTCAGCAGGATCACTATCCATCTAATCAGGGACTGAGTTACACCTGAGGCACCAGGTGGATGCAATTAACTAACTGGTATGATAGAAAACCAGCAGTACTCTGGGTCTAGAGGACCAGGATTGAAGACCACTGCCTTAAACAGACAGGAAAATGTTATTTTGACTAGACTGTACATTGGTGAAATCCATGTCAGGACCATTATGCCTGTAATATGTTAGGAGCACAGATCTGGGACCAGTTTATCTTTTAAGTCAGACTGAAGTATGTCATGGCCTGACCAGTGATCCCACATCAGCACAATAGAAAGTTTATCCAAATCATAAAGAAAGCGCTGTCTTTTTGATGCAAATTAAATGTAAGAATTCCTGTTTGTTGTGAGCAGGGATGTGTGAGCAGTGCGCCAGAGAGCGGACCTTTCCAAATGACCTTGCCGTTGTCACACAAGCCAGTTGGAAGGCATCCCTGTTGTTCTCTGGTAAGCATTCTCCTTCCCACAATCCATATCCAGCCATCTCATTTGTGTAACTGCTGTAACCGTGTGTGTGTGTGTGTGTGTGTGTTTGTGATTGTAGTTTTTGGACCCCTACGATGGCAGCTCTGAGGATTCTGATGAGTCGAGCGTCGCCGCAGGTTTCCCCACCAGGCGAGGAGGAGGAGGAGGAGGAGGAGGCTGCCGCTGCTCGGGCCGGAGCAGGCGCTTCATCCTTCACCACTCCGCCTCCAACCGAAACGGGATGAGAGATCCCGCGGTGGAGCAGCAACACCTTACGGACGTCCAGATGAGATCGGGGAGCGACTCGGAGCTGTGGGTGTGTGAGCTGGAGACTCTGTCCTCCCACAGCGACAGGAGTGGCTGCAGAGATCCTGTGGGCGAGACGTCCGTTGACTCCCGATCCATGGACGCGGACGCGTTCTGCCAGCTTGATGATTCGGGAGTGCACACGACCAGATCGTCCACGCCACACACACCCGGATGCCTCACGCCTGTGGCAGGGAACTCGTCCCAGCTGCTGGACAGCTCCTCGGAGAGGTCGCCCAGCCCCTGTCAGCTCAAATCTCTGCACAAGAGGAAGTTGGGTCTCCCCGGGGCAGAGGTGCAGGAGTTGGGGCAAAGGAAGAGGCAGTGTGTTACCAACATGGAGGAAGAGCGAGGAGGAGGGGACTCTGCTTCTGAAGCCTGTTAGTTTGTCAGCACCATGGGCCCATATTTATTAAGCCTTTCAGAGTAGGAGTGCTGAATATTCAAAGATCACTTACAATCATTCATGATGATCCAAGAGTCAAAACCCCACGCTAAATCAGCACTCCTCCTCTGAAATACTAAATAAGAGCCAGTCAGGGTCGTTTGGACTGCTGATACAATACATCAGCACTTTTGAGGTGTTAGTCATATTCTCTGCCTTGAATGATTCAGAGGTGAAATGAGAGACTGTATGAAAGTTATTTGACAATGTGGACTATGCACTTTGTTTAGTCACCAATATGGCCTTCAAGTATGGATAAGTTGGCAGTGTAGAGACTTGAACGATTCACACAGATGCACTTAAGCTTTTTTTTTCTACTTCAGACAGTTGGGTGATTTTGAGTATCCCACTCAGGCATCACTTTATTTAATGGAACTTTGTCTTTTTTGGCAAGATGATTATTATTTTGTTGGGAGAATTATGAAAGTAATCTGGGTCACCATGATAGACCAATGCACAAGTTATGCACCTTAAAGTTCAACTTTGTGGCAATTGTAGCATATAGAAAGGCAGATTATGACATTTAATAAAATGACTGGTTCTGCCAAAGCAAGTGGATTCCAAATATTGTACCAAGTATTCATAAAGTTCCCCCCACCAGAAGCTTTTTCGATCTAAGTTGACACACAAACACAAATCTGAGCTCATGCACAAATCCCAGCAGCTTGCAGCATCTGCTACAACCACAACTTCATTCTGATTTCATTCTGACTCACCAATACATCTTCTTTGTATTTTCCTTTTATTTCCAGAGCTAATAACCCCGAACTCCTGAAACAAATGAAAACAATCGAAGGAAATCTTAGGGAGATATCTCCTGGCTATTGCACATTAACAACAAAAAAAAACTAATTTTGGTGGAATTAATCTTTAATAAAGGTTTATTAAACTGGTTGCAGAATAAACATGTAACTTCAGCTCTGATACTTGAACTGGGTAATTTAAAAATGCATGAACGTCAATAAGAAAACACATTCTTTCCCTCATTTTTTTAAGAACATACTTTTGGTTTTGGTACCACAACCGTGATAATGTATTCCATGTGCTCCCATGTTTGTCTGGATTCAGTCTTTAGTTCCCCACAGGCAAGAATTTAACAATCAACATTTCTTTCTCTCCACTCAGTTTATTGGACAGACATTTACAAGTCTATCATTAATAAATATAAGTTTACAGAGAAAAAACCTATACTCTCCATATTAGGATATTGAATACCATGTGAATACTCCCCTAATAGTATTCTAATATTTGTCTTTCCGTTAAGGGCATCTTGTAATTAAGTTATGCAGCCCTAGCTAGTTTTTACATGTTCTATCTTATCCTTTTGTACTTTTATTTTCTAAAAAAAAAAAAAAAAGTTTTACAAGTGTATCTGCCTCTCTCTCTCCAGCCAGCAGGTGGCAGCAATACTCTGTCAGTGATAATGTTTACACTATTCTGTCTAACAGCTCATATCCTGGTTAACAATATTAAAGGTTTGGATGATATCAAGTCATATGTCAGTAATGGAGACACTGATGAAGGACAGGAACTGAAGTACAGCTCTTAGCTCAGACCTGAAGAGGAAATCGAGGATTTCAGCAGCGAAATCACTAGATCCGCTTTAACATGAACATGAACTCGTAGCTACAGACAACGCACAAACAGAATACATTTCTGACAAGTCAAGATTGTTTCCATTTTGTCACCTTCAGGAACAGGAACGGTAAGGTAAAAAACAATGAAATATGATTCATGATTATTCTATTGTCATTTGTTCTGTTATTTGGGTGCTGTGACCTCTGAACCTTGACCTCCATACTATTGGTTGTAGTCCTTTTTACTGTTGGCCAAATAATATACAAATATTCATTTACCTAGGTACCATGTTTTTTTCAGTTGCTTGCTTTGATAATTTTGGCACTTATTACAAGGGAGACAGCAAAGAAAGCATATAATATTGACTACAAACCAAACCCGAACCTATACACAAAGACACCACACTGAAGTCATTAATGCAGTTAATTTTATTCCAGTTGACTTAATTCCATTTAAAAACATACAGGTTCCTTCTTAAAAACAGATTGCTTTACTTTCACAACTTCCCCTTCCCATATCTCTTTTTCCATTCACATTCCAACTGACAACATTCCTCAGACCTTCTACGACACTTTCCAACAACAGTAAGAATGGATGCATCTAGACTAATGTTCCACGACTGCTCCGAACTACATTTAATATAGGAATGCAACAGGCTACAAACTACTTTTCAATGGTGGTTAATAGCTAATGAATGTAAGTGATTAAGTATGGTTTATTCAGCAAGACTTCTTCAGTCTTCATGGCGTGCTTCATCTACTCTGTGCAAAGGACAGCGACTCCACGCTCATAGAAGTTATGTGGGTCTTCCTTGGTAGCGATGTCAAAGTCGACAGTGAAGATCAGGTCTGACCTGGTGAAGTTCAGGTAGACGGGCAGAGTCACCTATAGGGAAGAGAAAAACAAAGCGTGACTTCAAAGCTGAATTTAATGGCCGCAAAGGATTTTTCACAAACTAGCCTGACAGTATCCAAAGTGTCACCATAATTAGGCCAGAAGGTGTATAGTTGTGAGTGTTGGGTATGCATGAGATGGTCTGTTGTTCGTACCATGTGTCTCTTCTCGGCGCTGCTCTGCTTGATCCAGCGGAGCTGAGTGAGAGGCAGCTCAGTGGAGATGGAGGTGGACAGAGAGAGCTTGTTGTTGGCACATGTAGCCCCCTGCAGTTTCAGACCTGGAAGCAACATTGAACATAACCTGCATTAGAACTGTTAACACAAAATTCTACCAATCTGCAGTACATTAGGGCATGTTTAGATGACAGGCAAATGGGATTAAGCATTCACATTGTCTAGAGGCATGTGTATACCCACACACACTTGACCCCATGTATGTGTGAAGGACACACTTTACCTATTCACATGCACCTCTATTGTAATCCCAAACTCAACCTGCACCCCCTGACTACAGCAGATGATGTGCTGGTTGTCTGACCTTTGATGCCAAAGCTGCAGGCGTCCAGCGCGGCGCCCTGGGCACTGGTGACGTTGACCTCCAGACACAGCTCTTCCAGAGACCAGCTGTTAGCCTGGGCCACGTACTGGCGGGTGGCAGTGATGTAAGCCTCCGGCACAAACAAACTGCCCAGGCACACATGGATGTTCTGGAAGGGAGGGGGCAGAGAAAGAAAGAAGGAATGAGAAAGAAACCCGTGAGTCAAAAGAAATGAGCATTACAAATGTACAACAATGCTGTGAGTGCTTCAGTCTATTTTTGAGGAATCTATCATGTTATCGAAGCGGTCCCAGGCTCGTTTGCTTTACACAAAGGGTTAACTGTACCTTCAGCTCCTTTGCGCCCCCACTGGCAGCTGCCTGGGAGATCTGCTGCAGCTGTTTGATTCTCTCACTGAAGTCTGCCACCCACTGGATCACAGTCATGGATGTTGGGACTGTGTAGCGATACCAGCTGCGAGGGAGAATACCTGGGGAGAAAGAAAGACCGATATACATACCACAGGGAATTAATATACAATCTACATGAAAAAATGTTATTGTGTTAAAGTTAACATGAGGGGTTTTCCTGTATCGCCTCCCTGTGAACTTGAAACAAAAAGTATGCTAAACCCATTAATATAATTAGAGAAACTTGAAAAACTAAGATTTTACCTTTGACAAGGTCATTGATAAGTGTGCGCAGGTCATTGGTCTGCTTCTTCTTGCCTTCACACACGTGCACCACATCGGACAGATCCTGACGGATCTCCTGCAGCATCTTGCCGCCCATCTTCACCTCGCGCTCAAAGAACCGGAACAGTGGGTCCTGGTGTGTGTGTGTGTGTGTGTGTGTGTGTATAGAACAAAACATTAACTCAGATGCAGAAGCTGGGCAGTTGCATGGACGACAAGGCAGTTAAATACATAAATATATTTATCTTCTGAAATTCAAACCTGTACTTCCATTTGTTGATTTCATTTTACCTGTAGTTTGACATACGAGCATACAACAAAAGCTGAAAAAAAAAAACCCCATCTAAACTCTGCTACCAACCACCTTTCCTCCATGTTTCCCGTTACCTTGATGTTCTCCACTGTGCGTTTGAGTGGATTGACAGTTTGGGGGATGAGCTGCAGCCAGTTGCAGGAAGTGGTGTGGAGGGTCCTCATCCAGGCCGGCTGGGTGTCAGACGTTGACGTGGTGCGCTGCTTCTTCTCCGTCTCGTAGGCAAGGTCATCCTCATCCTCCAACATCTGCATTTTCAGCATCTTACCCATCATGTCAGTGCCTGCGCAGCCCGGCGGAAGGAGCCAGCGAGCAGGGAGGGAGGTGGGGGAGAGGTGGAAGACAAGGCCGAGGTGGGAGGTAGGGGAACAAGAAATTAATCGTGGAACAAAGAAACAAATAGCTTACCTGAAGGATGTGTTAATAAGGGTTTTGTTTATCAAAATAAAGAGTTGTGCCAGTCAGACAAACATCAGGAATACACAGAGTAGGATCACAGACAGAAAAGGCTTCAGGCAAAAGACCTGACTAGACAAAGACAGAGATTTCCATCAAAATTAACATTTAGCGAGGGAGATCATGCATTCGTTCGTAGTAAAATTAACTGGATTCCAGACCAAATTGGATCTGTAACAGAAATGAACACAACCAATGTAGGGTGGAGGGGCTGAGACCAAAACTAAAGGGTGGGATGTGCAGTTGAGGGATGAAGGAGAGGGGAGGTATGGAGGATGATCCCAGGGATGGATGCTTTGGAGGCTGGAACAGTGGGAGTTTGGAGGAGGTGTGGAGATCAAACTGACAGAACAGGGAGGGAGGACATGATGCTACCATCATGCTAAGGGGTGGGGGAGTGTGTGGCTTTATTCAAACTTAATCTGGGGTAGGGGTAGTATCAGAGCAAAGCGACATGATGGCTGTGAAATACAGCTGCTGGAGGGTGAGGACACACACACCCTTCCTTTGGGCAGAACACCTCCAAACACTAAAGCTGTGAGCTACAACTAACTATGGCTATACACTTTATGACTACCATGTACAAGACTGATACTAGGGGCAACTACTGCTACCACAGTAAACTAACTAGAGAGGTGAACTGATGAGTGAGTCGATGTATGGAAGGAGGTTTAGCAGAGGGAGCAGTCCTAACATTTTCTCTAGCAACCACACACACACACTTGGTATTCTGCCCAAAGCAGATGCCAAATAAACACAAATGATGTTGACCACTTCACTCATGGCACTGAGGCACCCTGTTAAAGTAAGAACAGTTAAGACACTGGAAGAGATGCATAGATGGTAATGATAATGACATAAAATTCATGGATCAGTCAGTCCCTGGGTGCGAACCAATGAGAGAGAACCACCAAAGAAGAGATGATCACATGACAGATGAGGAAGAAGAATCAAAAGGCACCGTTGTCCTGTGACTACGACAGAAAACCAGAGTGCGGTAGATGAAGGTGGTTGGCCGAGTCATACCCTGAGTGGTGAGCAAGACCTTCTCAGCATTGCTAGGCAGCCCAAGCCAAGATGGAGTCTGGGTGTCGGGAAGCATCTCCACCCAGTGCATGAACTCCTCACGTCTGGAAAACAGAATTACAAACAATTTTTACTGCTTTAGGTCATCAGGAAGCATCATCATTCCAATATTCAGAAACTTAGGTGCGGTTTCCATCAATCAAGAGAGATTATGGGCTAACTACCACCTCATTAATCAAAAGTCAATACTGACCGAATGCCGTCGGGCATCTTGATGTCCTTGTGTCCGTCCACCTTGAGAGCCAGTTTGAACTCGCTGTCGAAGCTGCCCTTGGTGAAGATGCGTTCCAGGAAGGTGTTGAGCAGCCGCTGGTCAAACTCATTGTCAATGCGGCCGCCATAGATGGACTGAGCCATCAGGGTCTTCAGGGCCGCCCAGGGGATCTTGTCTGGTGCAATGTTCTGACGACCCTGTGTGTGCCAGTGTGTGTGTGTGTGTGTGTAGGGGGAAAGTGTACCGACAAAGAAGTCATTACCACTGTCTAAAATTTTAAAGCAATGTCAAACTGTCAGACTCTAGTAATTTATATTTTTCTAAGATAGTAAGAATTTATTAAATCATGGGTCATGGTAATAACTAGTTTCTACTGGCTAGAAAGCAATTTGTATGTTTATGTAAGCAAAATGTATGCCACATGTGCGTCACGAGGATGTGCGTTTCTCTCCGACCTTAGCAGTGTCGTCTAGCCAGGTGTCAACTGTGTCGCAGGCAGAGCGGAGGTCAGACTCTCCAAACTCGTATTTCTTGGACCAGCCCAGTGGTGCGTAGCGCAGACGCTCCTGGATGACAGCATGGAACCAGGCCAGCAGGAAGTAGAGACGCGCACGCTCATTGGGAGACTGTAAGAGAAGAGGAGAAAGAGCAATTCAGATCACAACCTTGGAGGAAATGTGCAGACAACAGTGATACTAAATGATAAAGCTTTTGGGGGGAAAGAGGTGAGGTAGGTGTGAGTGTGTGAGCCCATCTTGGTCACCTTGCACATGCGAGCTACGGGGATGTTGCTGAAGGTCCTGAGCATGTTGGCCTTGACACCAGGAGGAGGTTCAAACACAAAGATACGACCGGCACGAAGCAGGTTCACTGGCACCTGGCAGAAACACAAAACGCTTCAATTAAGACTAGGGGAGTGGGAGAGATAAGGAACTTTGGGAATAGGGGTGAGAATGAATTCATAACTGTGGCGTCAAAGGTTAAAAAAAACTTTTTGTGAGGGTACACCAAAGTCTTTGAATTCCAAGTCAAGATCATTTGTAAGAGTGATGTGGTTTACCTTGGGGTTGATCTCCATTGTGAGGAAAAGCCTGAAGCTGGCATGAGGCTGCATAGAATGGAGCTTTTTCTCCAGCTGCATCAGCCAGCCGGGGGCCAGGTGGACGTTCTCCAACATCACCCACCTGTAGGACGACAACAGTCAGGATAGAAAAGAACATAGTGTACATGCTCACAAATACAATAAAAAACACTATTCCCCACCTGCCAGACTTGACAGCAGTGTTAATGTCTCTGTCAGCCTTATTGAAGCCCTCAGCAGAACCTGTGGAGAGTAGAAAAGGACAAACATGATTTACAATATCCTCACTATGCTTTTAACTTGAACAAAAGCAGGATCTGGCTTACGTGTAATTAA
Source organism: Centroberyx affinis (assembly GCF_046629955.1). NCBI lineage: Eukaryota > Metazoa > Chordata > Actinopteri > Beryciformes > Berycidae > Centroberyx > Centroberyx affinis. Next base: position 95,272 of record NW_027280097.1, read on the forward strand.
CTACAGTGAAGAGTCAATTAAGAGTATGAGCATTTTCCTTACCGATGGAGATGGAGGTGATGTGCTTGTTTTGCTCTGCAGCCAGATCTCTGACCAGGCCACTGGCATCGTATCCTGGCACAGAACACATCAGCACTGGAGTGCTGGGCTTCACCTACAAGAGATGAGAGAAGGATGTCAGCTAAAGATTCATTGGAAATGGCAGGGGTCTCAGGGGGAGAAAATGATTGAACAAGGATGCAAGTACCTCATTATCTATGATGTTAGCCAGGTCAAGAGGCTGTTCGATGATGTTCATGAAGCTCTCTCCCAGCACCTTGGACACAACGATGTGAGACATGGCCAATAGACGGTCTGGACGGAAGGCCTGGATCAGCAACAGCTGGTGCATCGCCTGGCCAATGGGAGCTGAGCAGGAAGTGGCAACAGGTTAGAGCAGGTCATGTACACATTTAAAATATTAAAATCACTATCTGCTTGGCTTTAATGCTGTGCATGTATTTATACCATTAACTGTATCATTTGTAAAATCTGAAAAGTGACAGTCTTAATACTCACTGGACTGCTTCTCCTCTGACCACAGATAAGGAACAGACAAATCTGGAGTGTTGCTCTCCAGCCACATGAAGAATTGCTGAAGTCACAAAAAAAACAAAGCATAATGAGCATGACTGATATAGTTCATATCCAAAGAAAGTAGCTCTTTAAGACAGAAGGTATGCTTATAAATTAAGAATATAAGTGTGTTCAGAAGCAACTTCAGCTTAAAGGTCCATGTAATCAGAGAGAGTTTGGGCATAGAACCTGACCATGGGTTGTGTAAATAGTACTGACAGTATCTCTTGTATCTCACCTCATCAGCCTCGACTTTGTCCACCAGGTCCTTGAATGCTGGCAGGGTGCTGAGGCGGACCATGGCCTCACTCTGCTCAGTTGTCAGACCCTTCACCTTGGGCAGCGACATGCCTGTCAGTACAATCTCCTTTCCACGCAGGAAGTGCTGGAACTCTGCATCAAACGAGGGTTCACTGGAGAAGAAGGGACAGTTTGCAATGGTCAGAATAATGTTCCTGGGAGACCTTGTTTAATGTAATATTACTCTGTTCAGAATGTTATACCAGTGTATGTGTGCATCTGTCTTACCTGGTCATGCCCTTTAGGCTGATCCTAGCCAGCAGCATGGCGAAGGTAATGTGGTCATGGTGTAGCATACCTCTAGCCACTCTGTTGAATGCCACCTACATACACAGAAACCAAACATAAGTACGGGTCTACTACATTCATTGCACCAATGCAAATGAGTCCCTTGCATTCAACAGATGTGGTTTATACCTGGAAGAGGTCCTTGGTGATGATGGAAAGTCTCTGGGTATGATCACTAATGCCCTTGAGGTTGGGGTTCTCGTACAGCACCGTGTGGTAGGTGTCCAGGAAGAAATGAAGGGAGTACTGGTACAGGAAGTGCATCTGGAGGGAGATACAAATAAACGGCATGGTTAACAGAATACTAAGATTACATTATGGACAGCATGTGTTCTTAGCCTTGGGTGTGTGTGTCGCGGAATGTGAGTCAAAGTTTGCACATTAATGTCAGTGTGACAGAATGAGTAAGAAATTTAGGAAAAGAGTGAGAAAATAAGACAAGTGTTGTGTCCAGACCTGGTTGAGAGCCTCCATGGTGAAGTAGATGCTGCTGCAGGCGGAGGACAGAGACAGGTATTGCTGTGACACTGCCTCCACCTCGGCCATGACGATGTCCGTCTCCTCTACCTTCCTAGTCACCTCAGCAGCCTCCTTCTTCAGGTTCTCCAGCGTGGTGATGATGGTGTCGTCGTCAAGGATACGACCCTTGACCTCATTGAGGGCCTGCAGCAGGGATTTTTCCAGCTGGCGCAGACGGAGCTGGAACTCACCTAAAAGAGACATGAGGAGAGAGACAGTCATTATCATTTTACTACAGTTAGTAGGAGCCTGTTCAGTGCTTGCAAACTCATGTGAGGTCCATCTATTGTCCATGGTGATTTAAGTGATTCTCAGTCAGTTTTCTGTCTCTCACCCTGCAGTTTGAGGAGGTCAGAGCGTTTCTCATCCACGTCGGGCCTCTCGGCCTTCAGGACCTCGTTGAGACACTGGCTCTGCAAGCTGCTGCGTGTCACCGTGAAGTTGACGAATGTCACACGAGAACACAGGTCTGGTGGAAACTCGACCTGCATGTACAAGAGCCAAGGCAGACCACAGATTACCTGCATGTTCACAATGATTTCACCGGCTTGTTTCATGAGGGAAATGCTCCATTTCAGCTTGAAGCATGAAAATTTGTTTTGAAATATCATCTTATGAGCTCAGAGTAAGTATACATGTAATCTAAATGCCCTTTAGACTCCTCACCGTCGGGTCTCTTGTGGAGAGGAAGATGACGAAGGAAGGTGACAGATCAATGTCCTGGTCTCCCAGGGTGATGAGGACACGTCCTCCGGTCCTGCGGACCTCTCTGTTCAGCACAGGGTTCAGAATGGGGTCGTAGCTTTCCACGTCCTGACAGGCAAAAAAACAGAGGGTGTAAGACAGTGAGAAGCACATGCAGGATGAAACATTGGTACTGTGAAAAAGGTTGGTTGCAACACTCAAGCAGCTCTTACCTGGACCAGCAGCGGGTTTCCAAAACGCAGGGCGCTCTCCAGGTTCTTCCTGAAGGCATCGTCCAGGAAGCTGGTTCTGGTGATCTTGCGTTCTTTGTACTCATTCATTATGAACTCTGTGGCCTGGCCTGATGGATCGATGATCAGAGGGTACCTAAAAAGGGCAGGGGTACAGAACAAGAAATATAAGAAGCCACAGTCTACACAGAGTGTCTTTACTATTACAGTATGTTGGGCCAGTGCCTACAGCGCCAAACACCAATGCAGTGACCGCTTATCACAAAAGGCGCAAGTAATCTCAGTAATTGAATAGTACTGATAAAACTGAATGATATTAGAATGCCACTTTTGTCAAGGTACCCTGACCAGATGGGGAAGCTACTGACCTGTTGAACCTCTTGAGCATGATGGCATTCTCAGTACAGAGGTCATCAGCTGGGAGGGAGTTGGCCTGCCAGCGGAGCCTCTCGTCAGCGTTGGACAGGTACTCAGTCCTGGCAATATCCGTACGGAACTAGGGGAGAAATAAAGGCAATTAGGAATGATACATGTGGTACATGTGATGTATGTGGCAAGTTCTTAACCTACGTGCTGTGGCCACACTGCCTTGAGATTTTGTTCAAATAGAAGAAATATAAAAAATATCACTAATGAAATCAAACTATCTCCCTTTAAATTAACTGAAATTAATTCCCAAGAAAATCTGGCAAGGAGCACCAGATTACTGCTCCAACTCTTGAGCTGGAGTAATTACAGCCTCTGAGAGAGTGTGTACCTCATCTATAACACAGTGCAAGTACCTGAATGTTGGCTTGCTGCAGGTGGTGAGACCAGGTAGTGAAGAGGTTCTGTCTCATCTGCTGTTCAAAGTAGCCAGCATAGGCAATGAACGCTGCAGAGAGCAAACAGTCTCCAGCGATGGTGGACATCTGGTTCTTGAAGGTCTCACTGGTCTGCTCCCAGCGCTCCCTCTCAGCTGACAGGCTCTTCAGCAGGGCTGTGCTGCGGTTCACCTGGGAACAGAGAACAGAAGGGTTAAGAAAAATGCTACAAGATCTTTTAGTTAATTATAGAGCCGGAAGAGTAGCCGGGTTGGCTTTTAAAGTTCAGGATTTGAGACACCAAGAGAGTGTCCGATGGTTCCAGCAGCAATACCTTAGACTCTATTGAGGTGAGGCCAGTTCAGCCTCAATAACAAACACATGCCTCAGACATGACAATGACTGGAAGAGAAGGGGAGGATAGGGAGGGAACTAGATATTAGTGATATGATGACCAGTTACCTTGGCCTCGACTGCAGCCAGGTCGGCCTTGATGGCCTGAGCCTCCGAGATGAGTACAGCATACTCCTCCTTGTAGCGAGCGATGCTGGCCTCAAGGTCTCTGATCATCTGCTCCACCTCCTCTGCCTTCGACTTGTTGTCCTTGGCATCATCCTCCAGCTTCTGCAGCTCATTACGCAGAGGCTCCACACGCTTCAGCATGTCAGCATAGTTTAGCTGGGGGAGAGGGAGAATACAGAGTTCAACAGTAGAGTTGGTTTAGTCATCAATACCATTACACTAAAAAACACAAAAAATTCAGCCTTTATACACCTTTAAACAAAATGGACTAGTGATAAAACTAGCACAAATACAGATTTTAATTATAGGCAATGGATGACAGATGTCCCACAGTAAGGAGTATTATGTCAGTTACAGGAAGGTTTCTATTGGGTTCTTGCGTATTCAACTGAGCTATTGGATGGGTAGCTGCTAGTGTCCATGGTGCTTCCTTACCTGAGCAATGGCCCATTTAACCATGGGTCCACAGGCCAGAGAGGCCCTGTTGACTTGCTCATAGTTGTAGCTGGGGTTGGACATGTAGTTCTTCTTCATCTTCTCACGGATGGAGTCACTGGAGAAAGTAGAAACATTGCAGAAGTAAGAATATAGCAGCATTTATATAGTCGAAAACTTAAATGAGTGTAGAGGGATGATTATGAACCACTGGAAATGAAATATGTAGATGAGGGATGTTTGGAATTGTTTGGATTTTAATGCTGGGAATAGGGAGGTTGTGTATATTCCACCCAATTTATTTTTTTCTTGTGAGATACAACTTTAAATGTAAATCATAACAATGACCAGAAGATCAGAAGACAATGATCTGGATAGGCTTATTTAATTCCAGGACAACCACAAGTTATGATCAGCACATTTTCTGATTCCCCAAATCAAATCAACCGCTTGTGATTTTCTCCAAACTAAACAGAAACCCAAAATCAAGCGCTAATCACAGGTGCCAGATTGATTAACGTAGTGATCGAAAATTCGATTCTGCTTTCATCCGACATTAAAGAAGAGACGTGATACGTTCTGACGCCGGTACCTCATTTCCTCAGAGGAAAAGTTGACTATGCTGCTGATGAAATTGTCCCTGATAATAACTTGTCTGATCTTTTTCCAGTCATTGGTCTCCTCGCCCAGCAGCAGGCAGATAGACTCCAGGGCCAGCTTGACTGCCGCTGGGGGGTTGGTCATGGCCCGCACTTCTACTAGGTGCTGCCGCTTTATAGAACTCACCGCTAGGTAGGGGGAAGGAGGAATAGGTTTGAAGGAAAGAGGGAATGAGAGGAGGGTGGAGAGGAGTAGTGAGGAACAGGATAGGAGTTTAAAAGGGGGATTTAGGGGTAGGAAAGTAAGGATTGAGAAAGAGAGGGAGAGAGCACTCTTTAGTGAACAGTTGTAGTGAAAACATTCTCTCTTTTCACCTGATCTCGTCAGCAGAGAAGTTGACAATGGTGGGGATGAAGTTCTCCCTCATGATGATGGAGCGGATCTGCTTCCAGTCCGTGGTGCTCTCTCCCAGGAGCAAGCAGATGGACTCCAGGGCCAGCTTCACAGCCCCGGGCGGGTTGGCCATAGAACGCACCTCCACCAGGTGCTGCTTCTTAATGGACTTAACAGCTATCAACACCAAGGGTGGGGATTATGAGGAGGAAGGGGGCAGTGATGGAAAGGGAGCGCAAGTAGAGAGGAAGACGTTAACAGGGAGCCATAAGAAAACATTGTCAAGGAAAAATATTTTAAATACAAGAGAGTGTAGAGGGGAGTAACTCCACTGGGAAAAAAAATAAAAAATAAACAAAATAAAAAGAATGCCCACCCATTTTCTGGTATTATAGTACTGTAGTATACAGGTACTACAGTAGAATACTTTCCATCATTACACAAAATGTATAATAAACTATCCTTGCAGCAAAGATGACTATATTTGGTCTGTGAAAAAAGATTAATAAAATACCATAAAAAAAAAAAACCCAAAAAATCACCATAAACCATGTAAAATATAGTACCGTTTTGAGCTTCAATAACAGCAGGCTCCACCTGGTCCAAGTCTTCTTTGACGCTCAGCTGTTTGTCCTTGATTACCTCCTGCTGCTTGTACACAGATTCCTGGATCTCCTGACTCATCACCTGGAATCACCATGGAAACAAATGTAAGTAAGAGCAGTTTGATGCTCCAATCAACCCATATCTACCATACAATGCAGAGCTGAAGGGATCATGCCCATAGCTGTCCAACAGGTAAAGAACATACCGTACCAAGAGGCTGGGTTTGTCTTCTGGGAAAAAACAATAAAATAAAAAAAACTAAAACCCAGTCACCTTTTTCTTCTCAGCCTCCTGCTGGTCTTTGACCATCTTCTTCAGCTTGTCATTGGCAGCAGCATTCTTCACCTCCAACTCCTGGCTCTTGATTCTCAGGTCACGACGAAGCTCCTCCACCTTGGTGAGGAAGCATAGATAGATAGAACAATCAGGCATTTGCACAGAATCAACCAGCAGTTGGCAAGAACTAACTAAAAGACAGCTTCTTGGGTCGTGGGGACCAGCTCCAATCGGGATTTGAGGAAAACGCTTAACAAAATAGCATTTGATGCATGCAAGAACATAAAACTACATATTTAATAACTTAATCTCTTTACCTGATCGACAGTCTCCTTGATCTTGCGGAGACCAACATTAAGATGCATCTGCTGCTCTTCCAGCTCGCTGCGTTTCTCGTTGAACAGGTTGGCATAGTGGTTGATGAAGTCTAGGTAGTGGCGAGGAGTGATAGCCATGGTGTGACCACCGCGCTTCGCCAGACGGTTGTTAGCCTGAAAAGAGGAAAAAGGACAATAGGTAATAAGTATGCAAATCAAGTATTTATTAGCTTTGCTATGCAATGTTGTCAAATATATCATTGCCGTTATACATAAACCAACCTTGCAAAATTGGAAAAATAACCTTACCTGGTGGAGTGTCTGGTGTACGAACACACAGCCGTTGACAATGGCCTCGCGGTGAGTTGGTGGCTGTGGCATTTTGTCGTAGACGATGGGCATGTAGTCTGGCACCTTGTAGTTGGGCTTCTCCAGGTCCATCTTGCTGGTGAACTCCTTACCCACCTGGTAAAGGGCCTCTGTGGACCAGTCTCCAAACCAGTTCAGCACACACCTGGCACAGAGGGGAGGTTTCGGTTAACACAGAAACTCCATTCTGTTATTATAATGTTGATTCCCCGCTCTTCTCTGATGTAATGTATTCATTCATGCTGAGTGTGCGTATGTGTCTCCCTACCTGTTGAAGAGGGCAGGAGATGTGGCAGCCCTGTCCTTCAGGCCCTCTGATGAGGGGTTCATGGTGAAGACGACGTGGAGGTTCCTGATGACCTGGCTGGTGAACCACTTGTACAGCTCCTCATGCGTGTCCAGCATCAGCCCCTCTTTCTGGGCTCCCTCCTTACACTGGGTCATCAGGGTGGCATACTCATCTCCCTCAAACAGACCAGGAACCTACAGAGAGCAGGGAAACATTTCCACATTGAGAACCAGAAAATGGTGTACACACACAAAACAAAACTCTTATCTCAAATGCAGGGTAAAAGCTAAAGGCAAAAGAAAAAAAAAAACACCGCATCTTGCTCCCAGTGAGCTTTACTGGTGGGTTGAACACTGGGCTGAAACTTTACTCAAGTAAAGCTAATTGAGCAGGGTTAGGGTTAGCGTTAGAGGACAGAGGACCAGGAAGGGATTTGCATATTAGTATGTAGCAATCAGTGTAGTAGACCATAATAGAAATAGTATGAAATGCTGAGAATGGCAGCATGTTACCTCTCCGTTGGCCAGCAGTGTGTTCATTCTCTCCAGGAAGCCAGAATCAAGCACGTTGGACTCATCCATGATGAAGGCAATCTTCTCGTTCTTACAGCCAGAGCGACGCAGCACCGTACGCAGGTCCTCGTCAAAGTCCTCTCCCGTGTACTTCCTGTGTACCTGAACACGCACAAAAATGACTCAGCACATACAGGCACTTGTGCCAATATGGTTCTCAATCATGTTCACATTTACTATTCCAACCTTGATCTGGTAGACACTCAGTCCATTCATCCAGGCTACAAAGCGAGACAAGGTGGTCTTTCCTGCTCCGCTCACACCGATCAGCAGGAGATGGCCCTGGGGCTGACGGAAGATTCTAGAGGGCGATATGGATTTATGAGATTTACTCAAAATAAACAAATATACCAGATCTAAAAATCCACTTTTGCAACAAATTCGTCCATGTACATAAGTGTTTCCAGTCACAACAAAATTGTCCATGTCCACTGCAACTCTAACACTAGACTAGTAGTATATCAGCAGCATAGAGGCCAAGAGGCTAGGACGCTGTTCCTCACCGGTCGATCCTGAGGACGTGGTCCAGCACCTCGTTGAACAGCACCAGAGGGACGTCTAGCTCTTCTTCATAGAAGACCTTCAGACGGGCCTTCACATAGTCCCTCAGCTCCTCCTGCTCCACTGGGATGTAGTCCTGCAAGCCGGAGATTGTCAGTTAAAATGGGCATTACACCACTAAGCACTCACACTCCCTTAATTTAGTATGGACAGGTTCTCCTCTTAGAACAGGCAAAATCCCCCATTGCCAAAGCAGGAATATCACAACATGGTCAATCTGTCGGTAGTTTACCTTGGAGAGCCAGTTGCTGTAGAGGATGGGTCTGTTGAGAGCCTTTTCCTTGTCAATGTTAGGGAAGTGTTTGAGAGCCACCATGTCGATGTTCTCATCTGTCCACTTTCTCTCCTCATCCCCTACCAGCCTGGAAAAGGTTTAGAGCAAACCACATTGTCAACACATTGGTCACTCTTAAAATACCTTAGGGTGGTAGATGCAGTTCTTAAGTAGCACTTATCAGATTTGTCAAATCAATGACACCACTTTTGACAAAAGAAGCATGCTTACACTGCCAATCAACTTGGCTACTTGGGCCAGAATAAGCTGCTCTTTGAATAATGGCCTCTCACAAACTTCTACCCACCTATCCTGGAAGAGGCGGAGAGCCTCGTGGGCCCAGATGCGGATAAGACCCTCCACAGGCAGAGTCTCCAGGGGTCGCAGGGCCTCAAAGATTCCCCTCACCCAGCGGGTCATCTCTCTGGGAGAGTAGATATAGTGGGGCTGGGTATCCTGGGTGAACCGCTCCTGAAGGAATAACAAGTAGAAGTAGAGGAGATATTACGTGGATAAAAATGAATACAGCGAATGACAAGCGATTGAATATAGGACAATGGAACAAGTGATTCTACTCTTCATAGTATATGTATAAACCATACTTATATCCTATTCTGTGGACACTGGCTTCTTTTGAGCTTCACATGCTTTGAATCGTAAATCGTAAGTAAACATCAGGGCGATCATAAATGACACAATGAACACTTGAACTGTTTACTACAGCCTGGTGTATCCTTTACCTGAGACATGGTGTAGAACTCAACCATGGCAGCGGTGAGGGGTTCAGCGTAGGTACGTAGAGAGGGAATGAGGCGCAGCATGGCGCGGTTGAAGGTTCCATAGATCTGGGTGAGAGAGGCCGGTCCTGGATAGTCCACGTACACCACAGGAATGTGACGTAAGAACCTAGATGTACGTCACAACACAACATAGCCACTGTCAGTACTCAACAAGAGCAATCTTTATCTTCCTAGTATCTGTGTTTTGAAAACTTTTCGGCATTAACATACTATCCACGTTTAGATATACTGTTAACTTCAGGTAGTTATTTTAGGGTAATCCCTTTCAATGTTCCACTCTTATGAAACGCTCAATGTTCCACTCTTATGAAACGCTCAAGGACAGAATTATCACCTCATTTCACAGACGTTAAGGCTATCTACTGCACCTGTGTGTGAGGGGCTTTCTGCCAGGGTCGGTGGGAGGATTACAGGCTCCCACAAACTGGATCCTCTCCAGTTTGACCCAAGTCTGGTCTGAGGTGCGGTAGAACCCTCCATGTTCCACCATCTGCAAAGAAAACACAACAGGGGAGCTTTAACATACAAGGAGGGATACACATTTTTGTATGTTGTCATAATTTTAGTTTACACAATTAAAAAAAATAATAATAATAATGTCCATCTTGAAAATAGTCAAGATGTTGCTGTCGAATGCAAAAAAGAATACAATTTTCTTCCTCAAATTACAGAATATTAATCGTGATCACAATATATGGCAAAATAATTGGGAATATCATTCTGGCAATAACTGTGCAGCTCTACTTGTGACTGTGTGTTTGCAAACATTGGACCATACCTGTCTGAGGAAAGAGATGACCCTCTGTGTGCCGTACTTGTCCATGTCCGGTAGATTGATCTCGTCACAGAACAGCACCAGCCACTTGCCCAGCTGGACGGGGGCGAGGACCACACCGTTGGGGGTGCGGCGGTATTCGCAGTAGTGGTCAAAGGTCTTCAGCAGCAACTCTGGGGTGGTGGCGCTGGAGAAGTTCAGACCCACGACCTGGGAGAGAGAAGAGGAGGAAATTTGAATTACAGAATACGTACATCATTTTATCACCATCTACGCATATTAACAGTTCAGAATCTGTCAGTGTAAGGGTGATCCCTTTTAATATTCTACTCTTCTAAAAACACAGACAGAATTATTATATCCAACTTTTTCAAGATTTTTACTTTTACCTGTGTATGAGGGGCTTTCTGACCCATGTAAGTCCAATACTGATACAAGGATATGAAAACAACTCTACAGTTTCATCCTAGTTTCAAAGACGCCTGGCTAGAGTGATTCTTCATCAACTTCAAAAATTCTTTCATGCAGTCTCTCACCTCCATATCAGGCAAAGCCCTGAGGGCACTGAACAGAGTCATGGTCTTTCCAGAGCCGGGAGGTCCGCACAGCACCAGTGGTTTGTGCTCAGCCAGCCAGGTGTAGAGCAGGGCCTCGTGGCGAACGGTGTCCAGGGTGGGAACCACCACGTCTGGGGATGCCACCTTGTGGGTCTCCACCTCAATCTGGGGCACCTTGACCTGCCAAGACTGCCACTCGCCTGAGATGCACACCTGGGTGGAAAGGAACAGTTGTTGGTTTGTTATCAATGACTTGTGGGTACAGAGAACCAAATACAGTATTATCAACATCTGTTTGACTGAAAGAAGCTGAGGTTGAGTCTAAATGATGATCAGCTTGATAACTACTTCTGGCATAAAATCTCATGTTTAAACAGTTCAAAGTTCCTCTGTACCTCGTAGTCGATGATGGGGACATTGGGAGCAGAGGGGAGGGGCACGGTGGTGATGCGACGGATGTACTCCCCAAGCTCCGCCCTCATCTTCAGCCGTCCGTCACCAGAGAAGGACCACAGCACGGCATAGATCAGATACCTCTGTAGGGAGATAACACCACAAAGTTCATCAGCTATGAGACAATGTTTTTTTTTGTTTTGTTCAAAATTCCAGTGCTGTACTTATTTCAAAAAGGTCACATTTGGGTGATCAAACCTTTAAAAGGATTGTGGCATAATGGGGCGATTCGTTTTAATGATAACTACATTATAGCACTATTATTTAAGTTACAACGTACTGATAAAATTCCAAGGTGTTTAAGTTATGTAAGGTACAAACCATAAAAGACACCCAAGTTTCTTTCAGATGAATGGAAAGCAGAACATTACCTGCATGTATCTCTCAAGCTGGTCAATAGGCATGGGGAAGTCGGGGTGGTTGTTGTTGTACAGAGCCACATTACGGCAGGCCTGGTGCAGCATGGAGAACAGGGAGCCCATGCAGCGCAGCCGGGTGAAGTCCATGATGTGCTCCATCTTGGAGGCATGCTCCAAGGCTTTGATCACCAGCCCTGTGGAGGTGAAGTAAGGCTGCAGGATAGCTGCCACATCACGCTGGATCTGGAGGAGAACAAACAAAACAATGTTATGATGTTAAAGGATTGTTTAAGATTTGACAAAAAAGTGGACATGATTGTGGAGCATAAATTAAGTATCAGACTGGGAGCACAAACCCACCTGCAGCATGGGTGATACAGTCTCCTCCTCATCCTCTGTGCCTTTCCTCATGCGCTGAGCCTCATCCTCTCCATCATCCAACGAGATGCTGCGAATGCGAGCCAGGAAGTTGTTGAAAATCATGTCGGTGCTGAGGACATCCTCACTGAACCAGACCATACCACAGCGAGACACGGTGGCCAGGGTTGCGTACTTCAGATCCTGTACCTCAAACATTATGCGTACCTGGGGAGAGAGGGAGTAACTCACAGGGTTTTAAACCAAGGCCAAGCAAGATCTCTGCGATACTTCGGGAACAATGCAATGCAATGTGGAAACAAAGGGTTCAGTTTGAGGTTTTCTGTTAGCTAGAACATCAATAAAACTTTGGGAAAACTATGTAACTTAATATGCAAGGGCTAAAAGGCCATCTTGTAAGTACAGTTACATCTCTGTACTAGATTTATACATGTGTCTGTCACATGATGACAAGCACCTATCTGCTAATCCACAATAACAAAGTGGTGATGTAATGAATGTGGTGAGGTGCCATGCTCTTACGTTAGGCGGCAAGCTGAGACGCTCTCCGTTGGGCAGGGTGAGCAGCTTGTTGTCATCCAGGACAGAGTTGAGATTTTCAACCCACTCTGGGTCAACATCGCCGTCGAAGATGATCCACTGGCGCTTTTGCAGCTCACCACGCACATTGTCAATGATCCTGGAGTTGGGATAATAGCAAATGTATTAGTCTACAAGTTGGAGCAAAACAGCACCTCTTGTTCTTGCAAGTTACTTGCTGCTGTTAAACAATAGTTCTCTTTTCAATGCAAGACGAACTGAATAGAGTTGTACGCCCTGTATATATGTATATAAGCATGTGTAAAAGAGCTCACTTCCTGAGGATGTGCGTGAACAAGCCATCGGTCCACTCGCGGGTGTTGGGGTCCAGGGTTCCATACAGGTGGTCCTTGCTGATGGCCTTGGGGTCGATGATGTGGGCCACGCCCTCAATGCCCTCCAGCCTCTCCAGGGCCTTGAGCAGCACCCTCCAGGCCATGGTCTTCCCGCTGCCTGAGGGACCCACCATCATCAGTCCATGGTTGATCTGGGTGATTTGGTACAGCTGGAGCACCTGAAACACAGAATGAATGACACTTAGATAATGTTTTAGAACACAACACTGTCTCCAGAGGTGACAGACTTTACCACCATTATCTCTGGGCACACACTGTGTACGACTTAAGTAAACCGCATTCAGCTACATACCTTCTCCACCCACATGCTGCCCACATCGTCTCCATCTCCATAGGTAAGGTACATCTCTGTGCAGACCTTCTTCAGCTCCTCTCTCAGAGCATTCATCTCCCCGCGCATGTACTGCACTCCAGGGAAGACGTCCGACAGCAGGCTGAACAGCAGAGGGATGTCCTCCGCCACCAGCTTGGGAACCATGGTCTCACAGACACTCTGGATCAGGATCTAGAGGGAAGGAGAGAGACATGAAATGAACTATCAAGCTCCCAAAATTTCTCCCCTGCATCAGTTGTTAGAGTTGTTCTAGGGGGAGCCTCAAAAAACTGTTGAAATGCCTTGGGACTGAACCATCAGCCATCTATTTTTTTTACCTCCTGCTCAGGAAGGTTCTCAGCGATCTCGTTCTCGTCAACATTCTCTCCACGCTCACGCTTCTCCCTCTTGATCTTCTGGATGCGCTCACGTTTAACATTGCCAGCACTGATCAGCACACTCTTGAGAGCTCGCAGGCCGAAATCATAGTGACTCTGGGATGACAGCTGCTCATCGCACAGCCTGAGGAAAGAGAGAGAAGGGCCCTTTACAACATACAGAGTCTTCTCAAACCAAAATTTTTATTTAGACAAGCACTACAAAGTACATACTTAAAGAAGGGTACTATCTTCTTGGCGAGGATCTCAGCAGTGCGGAAGCCTTGAGAGTACAGCATGACCTGGGCGATGAGCTGGCGGTCAGGCTTAGTCATGGCCAAGCTGCGGAACAGCTTCTTCAGGTTGTCAGGCAGGTTGGAGCGGCCGGCGTAACCAGGGTTCATAGTGATGAAGATGGCCATGTCTGGGCTTACCTTCACCTGCTTGTTCAGCAGCTCTGTGGTGATGGGTGCACCTGGGAGGGTAAGAGAGACAATGTCAGTTTATTTATTTATACTGCAGTTCTTGAAAAGAATTAACACAACAGTGGTGAATATATGTATGTCAAGGGCTCTTAAAGGATAAGGCCGGTGTTTTTTAATGCATTGCTTACCGTCAACAAATCCTATGAAAATAACAAAAGCAACAATGCGTTTGCTCTACTCCTGTTACTTTCTGACTTCCCACGTACCGTTTTTAGCCGTCAACCCGGAAGTAATTGGCTCCAATTGTAAGCTAAAAACCTTGAAATACAGCTCACAAAGACATAGTTTCAATTTTAAAAATCGCTAACTGTTACCAGGAAAAGTCAGACTGTTGTAGTTATTACCAAATCAAATGGGAACAAATTCTTCATTACGCCGGGGACTATTTTCGGTGCTACGGAAATACTTTCCTGAGATCACAAAGTGTTTACAGCCAACTTATTAAGTTGTTTGAGGAAAAAGTTGGCTGGCTCGGTGCATCGTGATGATGAAATATGCTGCCCAGAGCAACGGCATGGCTCTTTGACGTGTTTTTAAATGTTTTTTTTAATACAATGGAGTTCTATGGCTGCTGGGACATGGCTTCATTGGGCACCGGCTACATGGACTGATTTTGTTATTGCTGATTTTGTTATTTTTATAGGATTTGTTGACGGTAAGCAATGCATTAAAAAACACCGGCCTTATCCTTTAATATTGCAAGACTTTGTTTGTTGTACTCCCTCAGTACAAAGTGGATTCGACAAGTACTATATTGGACCTCCTAGAACCCTGAAGTAGTGAGTCTTTTTGCGATTCTCTATCAATCCCCCAAGGGAAATTCTCTTTTTGCTTCCCCAACCTCAAGGGTACGTACTCCTGTCTCTGTTGGGGTTGCTGTGCTCCCTCAAGGCCACCTGGATATATTGGACCTGCTGGGAGACAGCAGACAGCATCCTCTCCTCCAGTCGGTTGAACTCGTCGAAGCAGCCCCAGGCTCCAACCTGGCACAGACCCACGAAGATACGACCCATGGCCTAAAGAGGAGGAAAAGGTCAACAAAAACAATTTCTAGAAAAAAAAAAAAAAGTCCTATATAAACAAATGAAGATGCATTTTAGAGATTTATTTTTTAGGCATTTTATGCTTTATTTGACAGAGATAGTGAGAGAGAGACAGGAAGGTATGGGAGAGAGAGAGGGGAGGACATGATGCAGCAAATGACCGCGGGCCAGATTCGAACCCGGGTCGCTGCAGGAAGGACTGAGCCTTATATGGTACACGCTCTACTCGGTGAGCCACCAGCGTGCCCCATGAAGATGCGTTTTATTCATCTCAGGGTGTTCTTGTTTGTCTTGGCTATAAACTAACCTAAGAACTAAAGAACCTGAATACTGTATGTATGTACCTGGAAGTCGAAGGTCTCGTCACAGTTGAAGACCAGGACAAAGCGTCCCAGCTGGTGGCCGAGAGCTTTCACTGACTCGGTCTTTCCTGTGCCGGCAGGACCTACATGAAGGACAGATTCACAGTGAGGTTGAGTCTTTTACAAAACAGCAATATTCCTAAAACCACTTTTTCTTTCTTTTGTGTGTGTATGTACAAAAATGTGCTACGTTCAATTTCCATACCGAAGGGTGACCCTCCAAGGCGGGCCTCCAGGGCCTGTGTCATGGTCAGATAGCAGCGGTCTGTCAGAGGGGTCTGGACAAGCTTGTCCTGGACGCCCAGGTACTCAAAGCCATAGTTGAACTTGGCGTTGGCCATCTGGATGGACAGCTGCTGTAGCACATCTGTCTGCTTGGGGTCAAAGTAGAAGCGCATCTGGCTGAGCCACTCGAAGGACTTGGGGTTGTCTATCTTGTTCTTGATCAGAGTCCTGGTCACATCACGCTGGTGCACCAACTCTGTGATCTGAAATAGAGTAGAAGAGGGGTTTCAGAGAGTAAGCTCTCATTGTGCAACTTTCCTTTGAAAATATACTTTGAAAAATTGCCCCTGACCAGGTGCTCCAGTTTTCTCCTGCGGAGTGGAGGCTGTTCCATCAGCACAGTGTCAGCCAACACATTGAGGGTGGCCTCCACAGTCGCCAGCACGTCCTGCATGGGCGTCATGCCCCCTCCGCCAGAGATGGTGGTCAAAGCTGCCTCAATGTTCTCAGACCAGGCAATCTGGGCGGAGAGGACCACCAGCTGGGCCTGTGGAACGAGGAGAGACAGATCAAGTTAAATAACTTGAACACATGGCCACATTTTCATGGCTGTATTAGGGCTGCACAATTAATTGTGTGTACAATTAATTCTCTCAACGCCAACCTGGTAACTGTCGATCCAGTTGATGTACTGGCTCAGGTCAATGGCTGTGAATCCTGTGACCTCTGTGACGGACTCGGCTAGCAGCTTGGCCAGCGTCACCCTCATCTCCTTCTCCACCATCGTCAGCCACTCGTTGATCTTGGGGTGCTCTATGATGGAGACTGGTGTCTTGTAGAGAATCTCCTCACCTTCACGGGACGAGATTCCCAGCACTACAGTGTTGTCCTCATTGAGAAGGATGCTGGAGACGCCGGCAAACATCTTTTTGAAGTGCTTCTGGAGTTTGGCAACGTTCTTGCTGTTGCCGATTATCTCAAGCAGGTCCTCGTCTCCAACAAAGTAGAACCTGGGAACAAAAGGAAAGGGTGACAGATCAATTGAGTCCATCAGTCAATAATGAATGCATGGATCAGAGCAGAAATGTCAATCCAAAAATTATTCCAAATATTCAACATTAATTAACATCTGAGTCCGCCTTTCAAAGGTTATCAAACTGATTGCACTCTGATCTTGCACATTATTTTCTCCATCTTTCTCTGTTGAGCCCTCAGTATCGTCTTCATACCTGGGGAACGAGGACCTCTCCCTCTCCAGGTATTCTCCTAGGGCCTTCTGGATTTTCCCCAGAAGGTCAGCCAGTCTCTCCAGGGACCTCTGTACTCCCTGTATGTTCAGCACATCCATCACCAGAGGAGACTTTGTCACCTTCTTCATCAGCGCCAGGAACTCTGTGCTGATACTGGGGAATGAAGACAAAGAGAGAGATGGATTAGGTTTTAATAGCAAATGTTTTATTAGCATTCACATAGCAAGTGTCAATACTTTTGTTACTCAAGTTCCTTTCAGGTTCCTTAAAATGTCTAGTGGTATTTACAATTAAAATCAATCGTGCTAAATTCAAGTGCCCTCCATGTACCTCTGGAACCTCTGGGTCTCTACAGGCAGCAGGTGTTTGATGTCGGCACTGCCTGTGAAGATGCCTTCCAGGTAGACCCAGCGGCGCTGGACGTCAATCCAAACATCAAACAGTGCCATGATGCGATTCAGCTTGTCCTCCCAGCTCAGGGCATCCTCCTCAAACACCTGGAAGGAACAGGAAGGAGAGAATGGTGTTGTTG
Organism: Centroberyx affinis; assembly: GCF_046629955.1. Classification (NCBI taxonomy): domain Eukaryota; kingdom Metazoa; phylum Chordata; class Actinopteri; order Beryciformes; family Berycidae; genus Centroberyx; species Centroberyx affinis. The sequence goes on from NW_027280097.1 coordinate 112,790, forward strand.
AAGTTTTCCAATTTCCAAAATTGAAAAATACCATTTTAATGAACGTAGAATGTAAAGTTCTACTTACCTTGTAGTACGGGGACAACTTCATGGCAGACACACTGTTGATGTGTTCCTTGACCTTGTTGAAGAGATCATCCCAGCCTCTAATCAGACGACACTTGTTCTGGTAGTTCACCAGGTCCAGCTCATAGGAGTTCCACACTTCGCGGATCTGAGGACCGATAAACATATAATGACCATAATTCAAACCTACAAAAATGGGAGTCATTTGGAATGGAAGGTCAAGAGAAAAATGTGAACAACCACTGTCCATCACCCAGGGGAGAGGGATAACTGAACCCCTACACTGGCCTGAAACTCCTTACATACGCTGGGTAGAATCTACACATCTCAAACACTGCTAAATCAAAGAGTTGGAGACGCTTAGCTTTGTGCAGTTTAAATTGTAACCTATGAACATAACAACTACACTGCATGATCTATCAAGCCCCACCCAAAAAAAAAAATCACCTGTTTTAGGAACTCTTCCAAAGCCATCTCTCCCTGGGCCACCAGGAGAACATCCTTCACCACCATCTCATTTTTCTGCAGATCCACATCCCAGATCTGTCCCAGGGTCAGCTCTGACAAGACCCAGTTCACATGCAAACGCTTCATCAGCTGCTTCCAGTGGCGGTCCTTCAGAGCCTCTGATTTCAGCTCAATCACCAACATGTTGACCTGGTAAAAGAAAAGGACTATTTAGTTTCAGAATGTACACATTGTCTTTCTTTTAAATAGAGTTACAGACTATTTTCTTTAATTTTGTTTTCTTTTTGAAAAACATAAAACTCAAAGCAATGACACCATGTTCATTTTTAATAGCATTCAAGTAAAATTAGTGTTTAGTGGGGAACAACTAGATGCCTGACCTTCATGTATCCCTTAAGCAGCCTCTGGACATACTCGTACGAAGCGTACTGTCTTAACCTCGCTTGGAAGTTCTTCAGCTGATTCAGAAGCCCATCCAGATTCTGACGAAGCTAAAACACCAACACAGAACAACAATAGCACAGTTGTTTGCGACAGAATTTGACAAATATACAATGTACTGAGAGATGTAATGCTCCAACTGATGATCTGAATGACAACTGTGTGTGCGTGTGCGTTACCTTGCGTGGCTGAACAGACACCCATGGCTGCTCCTTCATCTGGTCGATCTGCTCCCAGACCTTAGACAGCTCAGACCACACCTCCTTCAGGTCATGCAGCTCCTCCAGTGCCACCTAGAAGTGACCACAGAGACGCAAACTAGTCAAAAACACCCTCAAAGCATCTGTTGTTTAGCCATCTGTGTTGCTATGGACCAGGTATAAAAGTAAGAGCTATAAACCATGCATAACAGGTAAAAAAACTTGTATCATATTCCTAATTAGCATGTGTGAGTGATTTGCTGCGTTATTTAGAAGACTTAGTGAGTAAATTTAATAGTATTTATGTATGTGTCCTGGCATTACCTGCACCCTCTCTTCGCTGCCACTGAGCAGACCAGTGTCTGTGAGCTCCAGGGCCTCTTTGGCGCGGGCACACTTCTCCCTTTCAACCTTTAGACGGCCGAAATTGCCCTCATAGATGGCCAGAGACTGCAGAGCCTCCTCTGGACGCAGGTTCCCCTAATGGAACAGATTATCAGTTAGGCATCACAAAGAACGCAAACTTAATCAGTTAAAATTAAAAAAAAAAAAGAGTAACTTCAGACATTTGACATTTGTGATAAACTAACAGTGCAACAATTAGCAGTCACCAGTTATGCATTCATAAAAAGTAGGAAGCACTTCTAAGTGTGACTGTATCTCTCATTTCAAAAGCAATTTGATGTGTCCATTTCTCTTACAGCGACTGGTTTGGTCTTCTCCCAGTCATTGAGCAGGTCAGTGGTGCGGTTCTCCACAGCTTTGTCCTCCTGGACAATCTTCATCTGCAGGTTGGCCACTTGCTGCTGGATTGCGGTATCCTTGCGCTTCATTATGTCGCTGAAGGCACCCCATTCGCCCTCGATGTTGTCAATGTAGAGCCAAGAGGGTGGGAACTGGAACCTTTGCTTCTCCAGCAGACGCTGCCCATTACGGAACAACTGGGGGGCAGAGGAAGGAGAATCAGATTTAAAATCCAACAGTCTTTCTTAAAGCATGGAGTGGTACAAAAAGATGAATAAGAGGACATTGAATGTTTTAAAGAGTACTTACGTCCACATTCTTCTCAAACTGTTTGATCTTGCGTTTGAGTGTCTGGACATATGTTATGAAGTTGACAGCATCAGAGGTGCTGGCTGTGTCCACAGAATGCTGCTCCAGGTCTTGACGGGACTAGAGAGGAACAGAAAATTTTGAAGTGATAAGGAAAACAAATTATTTCACTGAATCACTTGGAAATCAATATCTCTTAACAATCAATATAACCAAGTGACTCAAAGAATGTGACTTTACCTTGGAGATCTGGGAGTGGAAGTCCTGCATGTTCTGACCCAGCATCTGACCAAACTTGCTGAGCACCTCTTTGTGCCAGGAGTCATATTTCAAGTTCACCTTGGACTGGACCTGGGGTCAGGAACAAATACTAACATTTAATAAAAAAAATACCTTGCACAAATAATGAGTTTAAGTATGTTTCTATCTATCTGAACAGAGCTTTTCCTTACAAAATGATTAATGGTATCATAGTATAATTTAGAAAATATCAACGTTTTGAGTAAAACCCATCAAATACAAAACCTATAGCCATCAGCCAGCTCATTACCTTGCCATAGTCGATGACCACAGGTCCAAACTCCTTGCGTGTCTCTGCATTGTCAAAGGTTCCACGGGCTTTGCGGATCTGGACCAGCAGAGCCTGCCACTTGGTGAGGTCTTCACCCAGACGGTTGTAGATGTTCTCAGCCTGCATGTCCCACAAGCACTGGTACTGCAGCCACACCTGGAGGGGGGTCAACAAAGAAGTCAAGGCATCAGATATTGATACTCATGCCAAATATTGCACATGTGTATACAGCACATGTATACATGTTTCTGACATAATCTAAGCATAGAAAGAAACAATAAAAAAAAGAAAACAATGAACAGTGATTTGGCATTTAAAATTAATTTATTTTTTAAATGAATTAATTTCTTTAAAGTCACTATCAGGAATAAGCCTAACATATAATAGTACATATATATTTGTGTTGTTGAAGAATGATGACTCTTACCTTGACGTACTGCTCCACCTCGTTGACGTTGTCTTCAACTGCGTTATAGGCCTCCTCTAAGGCCGCAGGGCCATCCGGCATCCTGGTCAGGGCGTTCCGGTAGAACTTCTCTTCCTCCGACAGCTCATAGTGGACGCCCACCTGGTGATGAAACACAGAAATGCTTAGATAAATCCATCCACCACTCTGCAACAGAAGTATCAATTTGTCTGTCCAGTTCATACAACAACCAATCTATCCATATACTCTGTGTAATAACTATGCAAATATTAAATCTGGGCTACATTGTTCATTTAATTAATATGAACAGCTGAACAAAAAGGCAACCAAGTTAATACTACTATATATGATGTTATATTTGACATGCTATTTGGTAGATACCCAAAGTACCTTGTTCTTGCATGACTGCATGCATTTTTAGCATGGCTGGCCCCAGTGGAAATCACACCCCTAACCCTGAAGTGTTAGTGGTTAAGGTAGTGCTTTACCCATTAAGCTGTACAGGACCACCTACCACTTCTAAAACTATAGGTGAGTCCCTACCTGGTATCTCTGGCTCTGGATCCTGGGCAGAGAAAGGATGACCATCTTCCAGGCGAACATCTCCTGGTAGAGCTTATAGCGACAGTCCTCAATCGGTGGGTTCAGGTAGATCACCTGGTTGGTGATCCTCAGCTCATGGACAACATTCTAGAAACACAAAAAAAAAAGATACAAAACTGTCAACTGCGTCTCAGGAAGGTATTCTGAAAATAAGATGTCTTTTTATTTTACTAAAACCAGTACATTCAGAGCAGTTACTGAAGTTCAAGTTTTATTTTAGGAGTTAGTTTCATACTCATATCGTTTCCCATCTGAGTACTTGGGGAAGAAAACAATACCTGAACCTGTTTAAGTGTCTGCCAAAATAAATCAAGTACCCAAGTGGTTCAATATTTGAAACCATATTCAAATAAATATTTGTCAAGCTTTCATAACTGAGGTCTAAGCATTACACAAGATGACAAAAGGTAAACACAGGGGAATGAAAACCACAACTCCTACCTTGATCTTGGGCTCGCCTCCAGGCTTGTGGCTCACTTGTGGAGCCTCAGTGTCCATGTCCACATCAGCTTTGTCCTCCATCTGGCCTCGGAGCACCTGGGTCCAGGTCCTGAGGCCAGCCTGCAGACGCACTCCCAGGATACGCTCAATCTATAGGGCAGAGGAAGAGGAAAAAATCTGTTAATCCTGTTTTAAACTCATACAGGCAAGCCACAAGTGGTTAGATATAGCTTGAAACGTATAGAATATTTCCAGTCTTGGCCAAATTAGAGAAATTGCTCAGTATCTAACCGACGGTAATGTGAATAATCCTGTATTTTTGATAATTTGTGGTGCCAACCTCAATGTCGAGCTTGTTGACCCAGATGGGCAGATTGGAATAGGAGTGCAGATTGAGGTCATCCACAGCCTTCTGGACACGGTTGAGGATCTCAGAGAAGGTCTTGTGGTCAAACATGCAGGTCTCCAGAGAGCGAACCTCCAGATCTATCTTCTCCTCTATCAGCAGGAGGTCATCCACCTGGAAAGAACAAACAGTAAGAAAAAGGATATTAGAATGTGTGCTATGGATGTTTGGTGCTAAAATTACATTGTTTGAAATGAGTTTGTACTTACACAGTATGTATGTATGTAACAACTTTTATGGTGACCAATAAATTAATACCCTTATACTCAGATTGCATTAAGAATAGATAAATCCTGATCAAAAAGCAATCTGCTGCTTGGACATTTGACCTGGTCCACTCCTCCATACTGACCTTCTCCTGGAAGTTGAAGACTGTCTCTGCCAGCCTCTGAACATAGGGATCCAGCTTGTAGGACTCCCAGACCAGGGCGATGCCTTCAGTAACCAGTGCCTGAACCTCCTTCTTCAGCCCAGCCACCAGCAGAGAGATGGAGGACCTCTCCTCCACTTTCTCACAAGTGCGCTCGTAGGTGCGCACACTCTCGATCAGAGAGATGGCGAATGGGTAGAGCTGGTTAGCTTGGTGGGCTTTGTTGACGATGGCCAAAGGAACGCGGAAGCTCAACCATTTGAGGTTGCGGACCTCTTTGGACAAGGTGATGATCTCTGGGAGGAAGTTGACTTTAAGCTTGAGCATGTTTCCTGTTCGTCCACGGGCACGGCTGCTCTCGATGGTGAAGATGCGGCCAGACACACCGAGGTTACGCTGCTGGACCTGATTTCAAAAGAAAGGTATGACAGATATTTTAAAATGGAAGCTGACAAAGAAAACAATGAAAACATGCAATGCAACAGAGGGGAAAACAAAAAGTGTTAACATCTTCCAAATTATCTAAAGAAAAATAATGTCAAACATAAAAAAACATATTAATACTCATCAACTCCATACCTTGCGAGCCCAGTCATCAAATATCTCTTGTGTGTTGAGTTTAGCCCTGAAGCTATCTCCATCCTGCTTCAGCTTCAGCCCCTCCACATGGTTCTCCCAGCCTTTTCCCAGGACGTCCTCCACCCTCTTCATGTATGCAGTCAGCTGACGGTCAATCTGCTTGGCCCAGATGATGGAGCCGGACACAGGTGGCAGGTCCCGAACATGGCTCATTTTACAGGCCTGGCTCTGAGGATACTGCACTTTGAACTTGTCATGGAGAGACTCAATGTCGTCTTTCACGCGCTGGATGAGCTGCGTCTGGTACTCCCGGATGGCACCGCGAATGTGGGGGCGCACAAAGAGAGCATTGAAGCGGGAGAAGATGCGGAACATCTCATTGGCGTTCTTGGCCGTTCCCAGCTGGTCGCGCAGGCGGGCGGTGATGCGGGTCTCCACACGGTCAATGCGCTCATCATAGCGTTTCATGGCAGCTTCCCAGGCTTCCATGCCTTCCTTGGACACGTCTAGGCCATCAACCTCTTTGACATTCTCATACGCCAGGTTGACCTCTTCGATGGCATTGGCATCAGCAGCGTCAAACAGAACTTCGGCTACCTTCATATCTTGAGGCTCTACGGTCTCTCCAGGGGCGTGCTGTGGCACAGCAGAAACCTAGAGACAGATGGTGGATAAAGACATGATATTAATTCCTATAATGTACGGCTCTAGAAAAAAAAAGGAAGATTCAAATGTATTAAGAAAATGGATTAAGAAAATAATGGCAAGACATGCTGGTGTGCTAAAATGTGACCATCACTGACACTGATGGTGCCATTTGGAAGAACAACTAAAGAGCACACTGCAACAGTATGGCAACTAACTAACTAAAATCATGTACAGTTTACTGGTCCCAAAGATGTGTGTTGTACCTGAGGCCTGAGCACACGGACGATGACAGCCCTCAGCTGCTCGTGCTGCCTTCTGAAACGTCTCATGTGGTCCAGACGAGACTGGAGCTTCCTGTGGGCGGGGCTCAGACGCCACACCATCTTCAGGTTCTCCTCTCGCTTCCTCTTCACAATGTCCCTCAGAAGCACCTGGAGTTTCTCATACTCATCCTCCCAGGTCTGGAACACCTCGAAGCAAGCCACCATCACCTGCACACAGAAGTTACGATCACATGGGCAGTGTGTAGAAAGCCATTGAATTTCAAGTTTCACTTTAGCTTTCACACTAGGAGGCTTTGTCGGATTGGTAGCCAACTGGAAAGGAGTCAGTAATTGACCATCTGGCTGGAAGACAGCACTTGTGGGAAACGCTGAATGGGGAGGCATTTGAATTAGCATGCACTGATAGAAACCATTTGATCTAGTTGTACCAGGAAGCCACCCACACCAACCTTTTCAAATTCCTCGTAGGCAACATGCATGAGCTTCCTGGTGCCCAACACCTTGAGGAGCTGGGAGCTCAGGTCCCTGGAGATGGCCTCCACCAGGCGCAGGGCTCTCTGGATGGGGTACTTGGTGTTACGGATCTTCTTCAGGTGTGTGAATATGGCCATAAGAGCCTGGCGGATCTTATCAAGCTCCGTAGCAGAGAGCAGGTCATTGAGAGGGAAGTCCTTCATCAGAGGATTGTAGTCGTTGACTGTCTCCACAGCCTGCTTCAGACCTATGGGAGGAAGAGGAAGGATAAACATTTATTCAGGGAATACAAGTATAACTTAACTTTTTTCTGCCGAAGCAGCTAAAATACTTTTGACTATGAACCTCACCAGTGTCAGTGTCAAAGCTGACGGTGGCATGGAAACGTTTGCCGTGTTTAAGGATGTCCAGGGTGAGCAGAACCTCGGGGCTCTCTCTCTTTTCCTGGATCCTGTTCAGGGCCCTCTCCAGATTCAGCCAGAAGCTGATCTCCTGCAGGGCTGTGCCTGAAGCCGGGTCACGATCCAGCTTTGTCACCTGGGAGGGGGGAGGGGAACAAGAACAAACCCAGTGATGAGTATGAGGAGAGGAAGATTCTACCATACACCTATTATTTAATTTCCCAAAGTATTATAGCTCTGGTTTGTTTAAATGTGAGAAAAAAAGTGAATGCTTCTTAGTTCGCCTTATTTTTACATATATACGTTTACAAATTCTGATATAACTTTTCCCATTTAGCAACCAATATTAATGTGTATGCCAATATCCACTCCAACCCTGTTTCAGCTTCTTGAACATCTTCCTCTTACCTTCTGGATCTCCCTGATCCAGCGGTTGACCCCAGACTGCAGCTGGTTCAGGAAGGTGGGGTCTTCCACTTTGTCCCCGAAGTCGGTGACCTTGGGCTTCTCTCCACGCTCATAGCACTGCTTGGCGATGTTGGTGATGATGGGGTGGATGAGCAGGCTGATCTCGGGAATCTCAATGTTCTGCTGCAGATGGAGAAGGCCCATCTCCAGCTCAGCAATCTTCTTCTCAACTGAGGGAGCCATCTTATCCCCATCTCTAATGGGTTAAGAAAGAAATTATAGTACTGTTGATGAATTACAAGCACAATGGGTGAGAGTAGCACGTCTGGGAGAGGCAGGAATCTAAACCATAAAGTAAGAATGGAGACATCAAGAATAATGTTGTGTTGTGCTGCTGGCTGTCAAAATACATAGTCGAAATTGAGATAATAATTTTTACCGCCTACCATCAGAAAAAAAAGACTGACTGACAAACTTGCTAATGAATTCACAGCCCCACCTTCAGACTGTTCCGTCATTCCTGTGTTCATGGTTCAGTTAATTTCACAGAAAGTTTTGAAACTATTAGATAATATAAATCACTTTCTCAGAATTACCTGTCTGCCTTGCCAGACTCGCGGATGTAGGACTTGAAGAAAGGAGCGACGGCATTGCTGATGAAAGAGTGGAGTGTCTCATAGGGAGAGTCTTCGCTCAAGGTCAGGACACGGACCTGGGTCGATATGGGCTTGTCTGCATCAATGACACCGGTCCTCTTGATCAAAGCCAGGCTGCATGGGAGAAATAAGGCCTATGTTAACCTCTTGATAGTTCAGAATTAACAGAGCTTAAATGGCAGCAGAGCTTTATGCAGGGATAAATAATCAAGGTACTCTTAGATAGATAGGAATTAAAGAAACGTATTATCAATTTTACAGATGAAATAACATGAAATTTCATGTTTGAGCAGAGGCCTCAGGCAACCGCTTTAGATTCATCAGTTACCTGTTGGACTTGACCCCATAGTGGATATCAATGTTGATGTTATAGGTGATGCTCTCTTTCTCCTCCTCTCCTTCATCTCCAACATCCTCTGTGTGACAGAAAGAATGAAATGAAAGTCTTATCTGCACAGGTTTATTCCACACTGATCGCCAATTATTAGATATAACCAAGACTGTTCCATAACAAGTTAACAGTGGCACAGCAATATCTTGTCAGTTTTTAGCACCACTATGTGACATTTACCTTAAATCCACAGTAGATGCTTTTAATAGAAATATCACTAGATTTAACTATGACCACATCATCACAAAATCCAGAGAAATCCCCTGTAACATACTGCAGCATGTGTGTTGAAGTTGGACTATCACCTACATGTCAACCACCAAGTATCGTTTCAATTAAGGACTGCTTAACCCCCAACATAATTATTCTACTGACTAGGGTAGATATAAACGTTTTAGATATGGGACACCAGGAACACAGAGTGTATTTGTTTGCACTGGGCCATGATGCAGCAGGATGACAGTGCAGTCAGATGATTCTCTGCTTCCATCCACCCAGGTCCGCACCCTCCCTTGCAAGTGAGGTCATCATGGCTTGCAGGAAAAGATACCCATCTGCAGACACTGCAATCTCTGCATTGCGCAGCATCAGTGTTCTTATTCAGTGCAAAACAGGAATAGGATAGCTGTCATCCCCTAGCTGGGAAACCGAAACTTAACAGCAGACTCAGTGACTAGTCATGTGAAGGACCAAGGTTCTTAGTTCAGCACTCATAAAATATTAATACGGGCAAGCAGGCCTGAACCCAAGTATAAATTCGCCTTTAGGGATCTGAGGATAATCTGCTCATTGACACAAGCTGGCTCACATGATAAAAACGCTGAAAATAACACAGCATGAGTTGAAATATGATAACAAAGGATTCATTCTCTCTTGTGTGGCCCGTTTACCAAATGCAAGGCTAAGTTACATAAATTCTACACTGTTTTAGAAAAATGTCCATTACCTGTGGCTAAAGGTAACTGGCATCATGCCTTCAATGATATATACTAGAAATTATACTGCTAGCAAGCACGTTCAAACCACACAGCTCTTGGCAGGTACTGTGTTGTCATTAGCCCCGATTCTCTTCCACACCCCAAAGTGGCCTAGTTTAGCAAACGTTATAGTCCCTTAGCTACAATATAACGATTTGAGGGATAACTGTAAAGTAGTTAGCTAGATAACAGACAACGTTAGCTAAAGTCAAACTGGGTTAAACACAAATTGGCTAGCAATTCTTGATGACGACACGTTACATTCACATTATGATACATAGATTATTGTATCCAAATTAATTTAGCTGGCTGATCCGTGGTAATTTAAACAGAGAGACAAACCTTTGAGGCAGCTTCTCTCGACCAGGACTGTGTGAATTTGGGGATCAGACAGAAATTTCCTCATCTGCTCCACAGAGCTCTTCTCCTCCAGGGCGGTTTCCAGTGAGGCCGGAGCCTCGCCGCCATCTTCCAGGAGCAACGGAACCAGTTTACGAATATGCTTCTGCAGCACCGAGGTATCGGCGACCGTTTGAACAGCCGACACCTCCATGGTGCCAGAATTCTCGTCTCCTCCTCCGCCGTCGGACATTTTCCGAAGCGGTCAACAACGACCGGTGGTGGACTGAACAGTGAACAAAGAAGCGAGGCTATGTGTGGCCCGGCTGCCGCATCAACTGAAGTGAGGTGGCTGCTGTCAAAACGCCGCAGCCAGTAGCCGTCAGATTTATTCGTGCAATGGACTGTGGTACTTGTAGTTCCAAGGAGGTATAATTCAATGGACTATATAAATGGAAAACTACTATACCCACAATGCAGTTCAGCGAGCCGGTTTTTTTTTCTTTTACCACGTATGACAGACAGGGGGAGGAAGGGAGTTGGCTCCATAAACCATTAGCCAAGACAAAGTGATAAATCCATTAATACTAATGCTAATGCCGCTAATGCTATAATACTGCTAATAAAAAGGAAATACAACAACTACAGCAGCAATAATAATAATAATTATTATTATTATGCTAATAATAATATCTAAATATCTAAAAAAACAAAAACAAACTTCTGTCTGTCTCTGTATTCCCTTGTGAATTGGCTTTGTTGTTTCTGTCCTATTTGTCTATTCATTAATTTATATGTGACCTGGTTTGGGTTTAGAGGTGCTTCTGACTGAATACATTTGAGAGAACCCTAGACTAGCACTGCAAAATATGGCATGTAATATATTTTAATTAATTTAAAAAAAAGAATTTCCTTTGGAAATGTAATAGTTTTTACCCAGCCAGGATAATAACCGTAGAAACCACCTGAATATTTCTTCGTAGACAGACAGCTTCCCAGACAAATCAAGACGGGTTAGGGAATAAAAGTGCATGTATTTTGAGCTGGGACTTGAGTCAACAGAGGATCTGATAGTGAGGCTATTCCACAGTGTAGGGGGCTGTGAAGGCACAGTCATGCTTGAGCTCAGACCTTAAGCCAGAAACAGCCAGGAAGCCCCATGATGGAAGACCTGAGAGACCTGGAGATTGCATATAGGGCTGATATATAGGCAGGGACAGCTTTAAAAACAAATATCAAAACCTTAAAATCAATTTTATAAGATTCTGGAAACCTGGAATACTGGAAAAGAGATTTCCCATGGGAGCACAGATGAGAGGAAAGATGGAGGACAGGGGCACTGAAGAAAGTAGAAAATGCAGGTGAATTATTGCGTCTGTTTAAACCAATATGACAAGTTGTTACTGCAGTTAATTAAGGAATAATACATGCAGCTGCTAGTGCCTGAGGGGTTAGCATCAGTGTGGGAACAGTTACAAGAGGTCAAACTGACAATATTATACTGGCTAAGAAAGGGCCTGGCTGTCCTTCTAGCACTTTGTGTAATACAACAACCAAGCTAGATTTGCAGGCCTGGAGTGCTACAGGCCCCTGAGACAGGACAAGACACATATGTAGCTCTCATATGCATAGGTGCACTGTGCATATAATGTAACTGAGGACACCTTCTTCAGCTAATCTGAATGATTTCCTACCCTCCTCTTCACCAGGATGGGAGTGTACTTTGTTGCACACCAGTATCCACCACCACATGCCTGTTGCACTTGTTAAATTGAGATACAGCAAGATACAAGACAAACTTTTAAGTTACTTAAAGGGTAGATTTACTGATCTATCATGAACTACGATTTATCTATCAGAGATTCAGTTGATCAAAGACAATTCTATTTTTCAGAAAGATGAGCCTATGAATTGGCAACAAATGCTGTTGACATCTGCTGACAATCTCAGTAACAAAGGATTAAAGTATTTTTAGAACATACTATTCTTTGTTAAACATGACTGCATTTGTCATATGCTGATTATTAACCTGTGACTAATCATTATATCACCACCATCATCTTATCAACAGAGCAAATAATACAATTTACCATTATTTTATTGGCTGAGTGTATGTCCATGATTTAATTCAGACATGTAATCTTGATCATGATTGTCATGGTGTTATTCCCACTCTTGCCTGTAGAGGGAACACCAGACATGCTGGTTGCCTGGCTGGAAGTGCATGAAGGAGCAACTGTCATCCTTCTTGCACTTAACTTAAAGCCATTCACCACAGCTCGCTTCATGGCCAAGTCCTGCCTGAGCTGCATTCAACATCTCCATCCATTTTTTTTTTACAAAATCAGATTTTACATGTTCCAGATGAACCAATCGCTAATTGTTTGTATGCTGTGAAAAGTTTAATAATAACTTTACCAGTGATTTCTTGTGCATGTTTCTCCTTGTATTTATTGTACAGTCTGAGGCCTGTGACTCTCACAGAACCATAGATATGTAAACAGGATTTCAATTACCCTGATAAGTAACATTGCTTTCAACATTGTCATCATCTGATCCAACAAGTTCAGTGAATTCATCCCAAGTAAAGCCTAGTGCTGGACTGGAAAAGAGCCAAAAATGAAAGGCCATCTTCACCAGATTAGACACTTGTTAGTGCTGTTACTGACAAATTAAGACCTTTCATTCTGGGTTTACAATCTTATGTGTCATAGTAAGAGAAAAACAACCCTATGGTTCTGGTACTATTTATTAAAGAAAACATTAACATGCAGTAAAATCTCAATATCAAAGAATGGCCACAGTTAAAAGCAATATAAGAGACATGTAATAAATAGATTTATGTCAAAGAAGACAACTTGGGTTGCATAGCCTACACACCATATCCCTGAGCTAGTAGAGCAGTATATTCCCAGTAGTTACAGCAATAACTTCCAAGTAACACATCCTATACACATCAAATGCAACCTCTTGTCCTATACCAAATGGCATAATATGGCTTTAACATTATCACTGGCTGAAAGTGAGGAGGCGTCTCATTTTGAGGTGGCAGAACCACTACAACTTTCAGAAATGCAAGATATTGCCTATAGAGCCTGAGAAAAATGACCTGCCGTGTCGGTAACAGTTATAAAAATAGCATCAAAAATATTTAAAGTAGCATTAATTGAATGAGCAAGAACTACTATTTTACTTAAACTGGAATATGCTCATTGAAAAATCTACAAAGGAGCATATGAGTAGTATTTCTCATTTCTTCGCTTTGACCAGTCTCCTTTTTTTCTTAGCCCACACATAAATCAACCCCCCCCCCCCAAGTCCATGACCAGGCAATCACTCGTCCTCGGGGAACTTGAATTTAGCGTAGACAATGAGCATGACCATGGACATGACGACACACATCGAGCCAATCACTAGGTAGGCAATGCCCAGGAACTGATTCTTCCCACCCATCCAGGACACGTTGCTGAATACCACCTTCTTTCTCCCATCAAAGCTCAGCACTGGGTAGTCTGGAGGACAAGGTGTTAAGGAATTCATTCACTAGCAGTGGGAACGTAAGGCTGAGAAATATAGAAGACACAACTGAAAAAATTGTTGACTTAATGCTTACAGACTCTCACAGATGTATTAGAAGTTCATAAGCTATTGTTAAAGTATTAAGCACAGTAAAACCACGACCTGTGGAATTTGCATTGGCCAATCAATCATGCAGTATATTATTTACATAGCTTGTTTACTTATTTCAAAATATTTGCCTGGGCTTTTTTTCCTAGTCAAGAAAATACCAAGTCATTGTGTTCATTCCCCACGGCTCAAAAAAAGAACCACACCCAGCTGGTAAAACAAGTTAGTCTACACTGCTGTAGCAAACAATCATAGAGCTCACTTAAAGTGTGTTGTAACATGATACACAACCTGTGGCCAGTTCAATGGCCAACCCCTTCAAGGTGGATGTGGAAAACCTTGTAAGCCTGCCCATTAACAACACTGCTTATACCATACTACTCTTATACCAGGGCAATGCTTTAAATTCAATTTAACTAAAAAAAAAAAAAAAGTAAAGTCTTTTTCAACACATTTGATTGCTTGAGCATCAATATGTTGAAAAATACATGTTTGGGTGCTTTTGAGGTTGATTTTTGAAGTATCCATTGGCCCGAAAGGACTGTACTGGAGAGCCTTGCACCAAAGCAAGCAAGACGCAAGTAGCTTTATGGGGAAGCAATTGACCAGATTTTGGTCAGAATCTATCAGTATGATGACAAAATTATGGGAAAATAGGGTCCAGGTCAAAATGGCCAGTGTAAGCTTTAAGCACATGATTCAAGCTAAAAAACTGTAGCTGCCCATACCTCCAAGCTCTGTCCTTTAACTCATCACTGAGTCTTATATTTGTATTAGGATACTGTAGGCAATTTCAAGTGAGTAGTTTCCTGCTGGCAGGCCCGTCGCATAGTCGCCCTCTGTGATTCGTCGATACAGCTTTCTGAAGTCTGGTAGGGCTGCCCTTCTCATCCAGACCAGGAAATCCTGATTGATGAAGCCGTTATTCGCTGGGTCTGAAGGATCCAGCTCATAAGCCGGTCTGGACCAAAATAAGGGCTTCACAGTACCTGTAGGAGAAACTCTGAATCAGCTATCATGATTTCCAAGTCAAACAGCACACATTCTGATTTGATTGATCCAAAATCAACATTTCATGAATGTCTACAGCTAGCAATTCTTGTCTAAAACAGTATTTGCCAACATTTTCTCCTAAAGGACCCCTTAAATACAACACCGTGGTATTCTACAAGAGATAGGAAACATATTATATTACAGTAAGCTACTCCTTTTGTCCTAGATTCTCAGTCTCTCTCCAGTATGGCTCCTTTGCCCCATTTTTTTGAGCCTTGTGGCCACCTGACACTTTTTTGGAGGAGGTTGGGGATCCCTCGTTACACATGTTCACAGTTTAGCTGCATCACAGCGTTAAATAGAACAGACAGCAAGTCATGGGAAATGGAATTGAAGTCATTGACTACCGTTGAATGCGTTCCTTAGAGGTACGACAGCGGGGTTTCTGAATTTGACGTTGTAGTCTGTCCACCAAGCAATCCCTTTTCCATCAAAGGGCACCAGCTTCTTTGCCCCATTGACGATCTGATAAAGCTTGAAGGTGTCTGCAAAAAACAAAAAAAAGCAAAAAAAAGACAAGAATGAATATTACAATAACACAGCATACATGGCAATTAAACTACAATTCAGATTAATTTGGATGATCTTTTTAACTGCCATCACTGTACCATTGAACTTGCTGTTGGCTACTGATCCACAAGGAACAATTGGGTTATTGTTGGAGTCGTACTGGTAGGGAGTGCAGTCTTCACTAGGCTCCTTCAAGAGAGACAGAAAACAATGTTAAAGGGGAATACTGCTGCATTTCAGTACTCAAATGAAGGTTTCTAAACCAAAGAACAACTTTGTATTTACTATTGTCCTCTATAGCTAGAAATTAGAGACAAGTATAATTGACCCCGAATTGGTGATGTCAAACCAGTGTACAGCTCTTGTGAGAATGAACTCAAAAAAATGTAAAAAGGTGACTGTAAGAGTATCAATTTCTGGTTCACATCAATCCATAGAGGCAGTTTCTCAAGTCAAGTCATTTTGAGTTTTTGGTTTGTGGGTGTGGGGGAGAGCTGTTCATGTTCTGGATTATAAGTCTTCAATGAGCATCAGTTTTTTCATGGTTGGCTAGTACATTTTGTATGATAAAAGATCACAACTCTGCCCTTTCTGTATGGCCTCAAGTCTTGAAATGTGGTGCAACCATGGTCAATGGTACCACCAATGCCATTTTATTGTAGATGATTATAAGATGCACAAACCGGGGATCTATTTATAAAACCTCTAAAAACCGTTGTGACGAACAACTGAAACAGTTGATTGAGAAAAACTTGCGTTGCATGTGAGTTTAATTTTGCCTTGGAAATCAAAACCAGATTGTCAAGTCTGTTTTGTCTTTTTTTTTTTTTAAAGTTTCATATCCTATGTTACACTCTCACCGTAAAGCTGGCCAGGTCTCCAGACAGCTGGTCGTCATCTCTGGAAACACCATACCTTCTGTAGTTCTGGAAGTAGTTGGACAAACCATAATAAAAGAACACTGGACCCTGTGAAAGACAGCAGAAACACAAAAACACAGCCAAAGGTTAGAGGTAGGTAGGTGGTGTTCAACTTAACATATTAAAAATGGTCTGTATGTGTGTGTGAATGTGTGTTAAGCTCGATGGCCACCTCAAATAGTTTGTCAAGGGAGAAATCCAGCTTGCATGCACAGTTCTTGACATTTGAGTCAGAGCATTTGTAGCATGGTGAGTTGACCTCTACCCCAGTGTAGTCTTTCTGCGTGAGAAAAAAACAGAAAGGATTAGCATTAAATATTGATCAGTACATCACCCATCTTCCTTGTTGTGTTACTGACACCACACCTCATCAACCTCAAAAGTCTGATATTGTTTACCGGCATCAAGCTTGCGACCAGGATCATATTGTTTCATCTTGATACATGAAATGTAGATTGGCTTACCATTTACCTTTTCCCAATAAAAAAAAACAAACATTTTTCCTCCTCGCTTTTTGTTTGTGACATTTGACCCCTTATTCATTTCTCAGCATGACAACACCAGACCAGTTTTAACATGAGTTCAGCAGTCACACGCATACCTCCAATACTTGGATGTTCTGTGAGGTGACGAAGAGGGCAATGCCGATACCGATGAAGGCCAGACCGATGAGGACAAACCCTGGGATGACAATGCCAGCAGACAGCATAGGCTGCCATGCAGGGAAGTCTCTGCTGGGTGAAGGCTGTGTTGTCGGGCCGGTTCACAAACTCTGGCTCTTCCTTCACCATTCTCTTGGCTCTGTTGGATTAATCGGTTCATCAGGAGTTAGTTTATGTCTCTTAATAATATCTAACTTAAGTTCAACTAGAAAAAGAGGGGAAATCACATGAAACCTTTCCTAATGTAGGAAAATTAGCCTTTCTTGACCCTGCACTCAAAGTCTACCTCATTCTCTTCACTATAAGTATCTTACTCTTGTTCTGATTTAATGTACGGGGAATGCAGTCCATAAAGGTCCATCAATATAACTTATTTACATAATACAGGCCAACATGCCCCCCCAGATCATTCATATCACACACAAATAGCAACTCCAGTTATTACAGACACTACCGGCCACAGCCGAGAGCAAAACATGGAACAGTGTTAGAAGAACAGTGTTAGTGAAACGAAAAAAGTTTGTGATTACACTGAGATTAGCAAACATTTCTTATTTATTGTTTGATTATACATTTCCAGTGGTACTCACAGATATTAGGCTGCACAATGGAGAAACAAAGGAGTCAACCAAACATCGCAGGCTACTGGGCGCAGCCCTGTTGTGAATGCGACGGTGTAGATCACCACCTTTACCTGTCTGTACTACTATCTTCCTGTCCAGCCAGTTCTCACAAGATGACGTCAATTTGTCTGCAGGGCTGACGATGACGCTGATTTGGGATCAGTTTTGTGATTTCTCCACTGATGGTAAACGGTAGGAAATGGGCGGAAGGGCTGAACCCCGGTCAGCGCTAAAAGGCAACTTCAAACCAGATCCTTTCTCCACATTTTTACCTGAAAGTAATGCAGATAATGTCTTTGAAAGCAAGTGAAAAGCACAATGAATGAAAAGACGGAGAAACCAGAAGAGCAATCCAGGGAAATAGCGGAGAAATAAATCGTCGCCTTCTTTTAGATTGATTACTTCTTTGACCAATCACTATGCTCAGAGGTGTTGGGTAACTTTCTAGCTTCACCAATCATGTGAGAGCTCTGTGAGGGAGGACCTGCCACTGCTGCCTTTGTGTTGACATTTTCGGGGATCGAGAGGTAATATTAGTATTTCCGTTATTTTACATGCACATTTACTTCTCAAAAAAATGTCATGCATATAGGAACGTCTACCATACATTTTATTGTCAGTTTATCAATGCACAACCGTCTGTAAGCGAAGCTAATGCTTTCTTCATCAGGTCGCACCTGCTACTGCTGCACTGTGCCTCTGTTGCTGCTAGCTGGTCTCATTGTTAGCGGCGTTAGCTAACGTTAGCTAGCTGGAGAAACATACATGGCGAGAAATATAACATTAGAAATCGAGTAACATTTCTGTGACAAGTGAAACTTGAGGTAGACGACCACGCTACTTTGAGAGTCCCCGCACTAAAATTTAACAACACATTTTTTATATTTAGAGGTAATTTGTGAATATTGATGTCAAGAACAAAGCTAACGCAAACGCAAGCTAACGTTGCTGGCCATACCAATCTGCTGTTGGCTTTGCAGACAGTAACGTTAGTTAGCAAGCTAGCTAGCTAGCAAGTTCAGTTGGTCAGGACGGCGACTTCAGGTCTCATCAGAATCAAGTAAAGTAAATTCGAAATAAGACTAACAGTTATTACCTACTTGGTGCAAATGAACGAAGTTAGTACCAGGGCCTGTACGGACTAGTAACGTTATAGGACATTACTCGATTCTCCAGCTATACTCGAGTGGGTAACGTTATGCTAACTAGCTAAAAATCCAGACTATCAAGATATGTTAACAGGAGACCTTTTCTCTTTTAATAACTGTTGGTTAGTTTTAAAGGTAAAATCCTTGATGTATGATTCAGTGAATATTCGTGAAATTTACTAATTGTCCAAAATGTCTAGGATGTTATTGGATTTCGCTATAATGTGAAAGGCCAGCCCTTTTTGTTTGGTCGGTCTTGTTCATAATTGTATCTCTGGTTCTGTCTTCATTTCTTAGTGTTTGAATGGATATTACCAGGTGCACGGAGAAATGGGTAAAACAAGACAAGGTTACTGTACCATGGAACTCTCATTTCATAAAACCATGACATTCATGCACAGTTTCTTATCGCATCCAGTGTTATAGCAGTGTTTTTGGGTGATGCACCCCCGAAGCCCAGTCCTACTTGGTGGCTGAAAGCCCATTGTAGCAGACATTCACTGTCCCCAACAGCAAATTGTCAAACTGAGATTCAGGAATTATAACTGGTGTTTTTTAATTAAAACATATCTACCAAGGATGTAATTTTGTTAAATAAAGACTATCATAAAGCTATGACTTACTTATTTCTCACAGTGTAAGAACCAACTGCCATGAATTTTCTAGGTTCCACCCCACTTTTAGCTGTTGTAGGCTATACATTGGAATACATCTATCCCAGTCTTAATTTGGAATTCAACATGCAAAAAAGAAACAGTATGCCATAAGTGTACACTATGTGAACGGATGATTTTTTTTTTTCAGCACAGCTCACGCTTTTCATCATTTTCATCTTTTCTTTTAGGAATATTTTTTTAATCTGTTAATCATTATTTTTATGCTAGTCTGATTCAAGTTGGTACCATTTCACTTCCAAAAACAAATTTGGCTTGAACTATTGTTTGTTTTAATTTGATGGTACTCATCGCACTTTTGTTCCACTTTCTCCCAGGAGAGGCCTCCAACGTCCTCAATGATGCTGTCCAGTAAGAAGTCAGACGCTGGCTCCTCTTCCTCCTCCTCTTCATCCTCTGCAGGGGCAGCAGGAGGGGATAGGGCGCCGGGCTCTGATGCCCAGTCTGGTCCTTCAGCCTCGGCCGCAGGCCCTGCAGATGTAAAGAAGAAGGAGAGGTCCTCCCCAAGTGGGGAACCAGGAGGACCCCCTCTGCCCCACCAGGCAGGCCCTGGGGGGGTGGACCAGGACTCAGCTGAAGTCCGCAGGACGAGTCGGCGCAAGCGAGCAAAAGTAAACATCTTATGTCTTTTTTCCCTCTATCATTAGGGGGAAAAACAAGTTGCAAGAAATGAAAACAGTTGTATTTTGTAATGTCTGAAATCTCTTTATTCTAGGGAAAGAAGATTTACCATGAGTTTTATAAAAGGACTGATATGTGTGTGATCACTTAAACTATATGTACACAGTTTCTGACATTTATGTTTGTCTCAGTGTTGAGCCTAACAGTTAGAAATCATTTCTCCAGACTATTCATTGCAGCCCAGTGTTCTGGGTTGTTTTCTTCTTTGTGATTCCAGCCAGCCAGCTATCCAGCTCTGATATCGCTTCCCTCCCAGCATGCCAGAACATGGTTTTAATGGAGCTTTTATTGTGCCTCTTGTTGCAGGTGGAGTACCGCGAGATGGATGAGAGCCTGGCCAATCTGTCTGAGGACGAATATTACTCTGAGGAGGAGAGGAATGCCAAGGCAGAGAAAGAGCGGAAGCAGGTCATCCCTCCTCCAGCCCCACCGGTAGAGGAGGAGAACGACAGCGAACCAGAGGAACCATCCGGTGAGTCTGAATCTTGATGCTTCATGTAAAAGCAGTGAAATACAACAGATATCTCTGTGGAGGAGGAGAACGACAGCGAACCAGAGGAACCATCTGGTGAGTCTGAATCTTGATGCTTCATGTCAAAGCAGTGAAATACAACAGATATCTCTGTGGAGGAAAGAAACACAGATTGTGTATGTGAGAGCTTTGGTATAATTAACACAGGGTCTCTACAAGTATTTCATGATCTAAATGCAAGGCCTTGAAAGGTCTAAATACAGATAAATATAGCCTTAAGGTCATAGATACAGTTTCAGAGGTCTTAAAAATTGAATGTACACTTGATATTCGTTTTGGAAAAATGTTGTTATCTGAAAACTTAGCAGCCAAAATTTCAAAAACACAGATGATGTGGTCCTCAAAAATATAACTTTTTTGGAAAAGATCTTAAGATTACTCATAACATTAATAGTTACCTATAACATGCTTTACATTTATGTAAATCAGCATTTTGTAAGCGCTGGTGTGTGTTTTTCTTTTTTGAATGGAAATCTATATTTATCCAGTCACAGTGCACCATATTTAGATAGGTTTACTGTTTTTTCACTTTTCTTGAAAAATGGTCTTAAATTTATTCTAAAAGGCATTAAAAAGGTTTGAAAAAGCCTCAGATTTAACTTGCTGAAACCTGCAGATGGTGTTAACAGTGATATATATGTAAATTTTCAGGTGTGGAAGGAGCTGCCTTCCAGAGCCGTCTCCCTCATGACCGTATGACATCACAGGAGGCTGCTTGCTTCCCTGACATCATCAGTGGTCCCCAGCAGACGCAGAAGGTCTTCCTCTATATCCGCAACCGTACAGTAAGTGCAGATCCACACACATACATTACCTTCACACCCAAGAACTACCCAAGTTTCTTTTTTTTTTGTTAACATTCACACGCGTAAAGTTTTGAGTTACACAACAGTTGACAGTATATCAAGTGTGATAAATAATTGTATATAAACATATATATGTATCTTAATTGATATTGATCTCATCCAGCTCCAACTGTGGCTGGACAACCCTAAGGTCCAGCTGACATTTGAGGCCACAGCACAGCAGCTTGAAGCTCCATACAACAGTGAGTTCTAACCATTATTTTTCCTTTTTCTCTGCAAGAAGATTGTAAGTCATCTGGGCACTGAGTTTTAATTTGCTTTGTTCTCTTCTTAGGTGATGCTGTGCTGGTCCACAGGATACACAGCTACCTAGAAAGGCATGGCCTCATTAACTTCGGCATTTACAAGAGGCTGAAGCCTTTACCCAGTGAGTTCACTTCATTCACCAGTTTGGTACAGTTTGTGCACTCTACAAGCTTCTTTGGCTGGCAACCAAGCATCATTCGGAGGTCCTGTTGTATTCCAAAAATCATGTTGGCTTGTACAATGGCGAGAGTGGGTGGTCAAGTTTGAGATTTAGCAGCCACTGTGGCCTGTAGACCAAAACATTCCCAGACACTGACATTGAAATTGTCTTTTAATTCATTGTGTAAGTGTGGGTATTTAAGTGGTGTAATGATATCCAGTTACCATGCTCTGTGTTGTGTCCATGCAGCTAAGAAGACAGGGAAGGTAATCATCATCGGTGGAGGTGTGTCTGGGCTCGCTGCAGCCAGGCAGCTGCAGAGCTTTGGCATGGATGTGACAGTCTTGGAAGCCAGGGTAAGTCACAGGCAGGGTTTCTAAAAAATCTGTTATTTCAGGTATTTAGCTAGACTTATTCGTCATAGTGTTTTTGTAGCATAGTTGTTTTTTATCACGTCAAAGTCTCCAGGTAAGGTTTTTACCATGGTAAAGTCGCCAAATTCAGTTCAGTCAATCAGATTGAGACATTCACTGCTTTGTACCCGTGCACAATCAAACTTCATTACAGTTTGATTTTTCTACAAATCATATCTGTGCTTTATTATTCAGTATCTAAAAAAAGTTGGATTATTGTGAAAATCTAGCTCTATATGCTATAAGGTATGTTTAAGTCAAGTAGTCTAACATTACTGTATTCTCCATAGCTAATCAACTAGGGAAGCAGAGAGCTGAGATCACATTCAAATAAACTGTAAATTAATTAGGTCTATAGTCATCTACTGTACTTGATTTCCCTCGCAGGACCGTGTTGGAGGCAGAGTGGCCACATTTAGGAAAGGCAACTACGTGGCTGATCTGGGGGCCATGGTGGTGACAGGGCTGGGTAAGATTCAGACACACATACATGTCATCCCTATCCATACTGAAGTCAGCCACAGCAAAAGTCAAAGCATCCTGTAGGCCATTGGTCTCCAGTGTGCCATCGAGGGCCAAACACTACCACAGCTGATTTCACTAATTAATGCAGCTTCACCCAGAGAGGCGGTAGCTAATGAGTGGTATCAGCTGGAGTAGTGTTTGGTTGGAATGAAACCCTGCACACACTTGGTTCTCGATGGCACTTGATTTGACACAGTTGATTTAGACGCAGCCAGATTTTTTTCTTTGGTCATAGAGAATCTGCAGTTGCTAAGATCCATCTATAGAGGGTGGCGTTGTCCATGTAAATGTTGTCACAGTCAATTTTGTGTGTGTGTGCTTGTTCAGGAGGGAATCCCATGGCAGTGATCAGTAAGCAGGTGAACATGGAACTGGCCAAAATCAAACAGAAGTGTCCCCTGTATGAAGCCAATGGCCAGGCTGTGAGTATGACTAGATGTCTTGATCAATATACTGGGTGATCAGTTGCCTCTTGTCCATTATCCTACCATGGCCGAGCTCTTCAGGGCATTCTTGCACTGAACAAGTTGAAGTCTGCGATACCGTAGGCTATATTATTTGGTTTTGAACAGGCTTCATATTCTGTTTTGATTGTTACTTGCCTAAAACATCCTAGCGTTTCTTGTAAGAAGCCAAGAGATGACCACATGGCTTGATAGATGGTGAGAGGCTAATGGCAGTGGAGGCATGCATGTGATATGCTCTAGCCAGCTGATTTAAAACCTTTGTGCGAATGAAAAATATCTGGCTGCTAACTGCACATGTCATATTGCCTTTGTTGGCTCTGCATTGGGTTAAGTTCCCCTGCAATCAGCTAACCATGGAAATAACCACTGATCATGCCAGTGTAGCTACAGCTGCATTAGATATGTGTATTCAAATTCCTTATATAAAAAACAAACTAGAACCTTTTGTTGTTTACATCCTTTAACAGAAGAGTTTTGTATATGTGCAAGATTCCCTCTCAGCACAGAACTGCATTGTGTCTGCATTGGGTCTAGAGCTCTCCTCCAGACCTGTTTTTGTCCTCAGGCAGGGCTATAGCTTTCCATGAGCTACAAAAAACATTGGATGGTGGGTTCATTTAACTGTTTACCCTAGCGTGTCATCAACAACAGCTCCAGTCCTTAGCATAGTGCAGAAATCGGATGTAGGCTAATGTCATTAAATTGGAAATAAACAATGTTTTTCTCTCTCGTCTTTTGGTCTGTCCGTCAAGCAGAAGCAGCAGTAGTACGATGTTTAGGTTCATGTTCAGGGCATTTCCATTGAACTAGACGCTAGCCAGCGGGGCTCTTCAAGCATCCACATCATGTGTAACTGGTTTCCTCTCCCACAGGAAAAGGCTAATTAAATGTACATGTTTTACTTTTGTGCAAACCTGTTTTGAGGTTAAAGTTGTTTACTTAATATGTTTTCTCTCTCTCCCCCCTCCCCTCTTGTCTTCCCAACCCCTCCCATGTTCATCTTTTGGTGAACTACTAAAGGGTGAACGATGCACAAGTGTATGTATTGGTTTATTTACATACTCTATATTCCTTACCTTTTTTTAATATTGTGATTTTTTTTTTTAAAATCATTTAAAAAAAATCTTCTCACGATTTAAGCTCCATTTTTGTTTCGTATAACCCATCATTTCGCATTTATGTAGGAGATTAAGAGGGGAATAAATGGTAGCCCTGCTAGCTCACATTGTATCTCTGTTCTGGAATAGTCATTACCAAATAAATCCTTAAATGCCCTTAATTGCTCTGTTCGTTAAAGGGAAGATCCACACAATAACAGAACTTAATTGTATTCCTAAAATCTTGGTTAGGTTGTTAAGTCTCCTTAAAGTTAAAAACAAGACTCAAGGGCAAGACTCAAATTATTGATGTCATAAGGAGACACTTGCTCCTTTATAATATTGACATTGACTATACCAGGTGAATTTTATGGGTACACCTTCTTATAAAGAATAATTTGGAGCTCATTTGGAGTTCCATTTTAGGTTTCTAGCTTTTGCAGATGAGGTTTGTGTTCACAAAATGTTGATTGGTTGTCTCAGATCATTGGAATACCATAGGTGTGTATTTTCCCTTAATTGTGAAGAGTTTCAATAATACTTTGGTTTGTCCAGAGCTGCTGCTATCCCAGCATGACGTCTGTATTAAGTGATTTTGAAAGCATGTTATTAACTCTCACTGCATGTTGATGAAGACATGGACTAGATAGAAAAAACATTCAGTGGGCAACTGAGGGACAATGACAGGGTAATTAAATCTTCTGCTGCTTATATTAGTGGCTCACTGACTTAAATGCATTCCCCAATGAAAAGAGAAAAGTAAAGACTCTGATTTAGAAGGTAGAATGTGGAGTTTGGTGTAAAAATAACAAGTTACATCAAGACAAAGACAACATGAAGCAAAAATTTGCTTCTGCCAGTGAATAGCAGATTGTGGTTAATGAACCACAGTCTGTTATTGTACTTGGTATGAGTGAATCATTTGCCTTCTACTTTAGTCAAAGTTGCCATGCTATTCATACTGATTAGAAAATGTCATTGTTTTTCTATAGATTCCCTCGCCACTGTCTTAAAGTGTGACTGATTGTCCAATGTTCTTGTTGTGTCCAGGTGCCCAAGGAGAAAGATGAGATGGTGGAGCAGGAGTTCAACAGACTGCTGGAGGCCACCTCCTACCTCAGCCACCAGCTGGACTTCAACTTCCTCAACAACAAACCTGTTTCTCTGGGACAGGCCCTGGAGGTGGTCATACAGTGAGTGTGTTGTACACGTGCACACAGTCAACAACAATTCTTTCTATGGGACAGGAGGTGGTAAAACAGATGTTTACTGCATGTGTGTGCAAAGAAACCATAAACGTACACACAGGTATGCTAATCTTGAGTCTGTGTGTGCAGGCTGCAGGAGAAACATGTAAAGGATGAGCAGATAGAACACTGGAAGAAGATTGTGAAGACTCAGGAGGATCTCAAGGAGCTGCTCAACAAGGTGAGCAGAAGTTATGTTTTCTCTGTCGCAGCTGTTCCCTTATTGGGAGACTGGAATGTCATTGCTTTGAATCCCAGCCTGGCTTGGGAAAAATCCGGGCGGGGAAAGTGAATAAGAAACATTCTCCCCTTCCTCAACAGCCACTCTCGATGTGCCCTTGAGCAAACCCCTAACCCCCCCCAGCAGTGGAAGACTGCAACAGAGTGCTTAACAGAGCATCTCTGGAAAAAAAACATTTGTGTTCAGTCAATCTTGCACGATTAGATAAAGTTTAACTATATATATATTTTTTACAAGGTTTCCACTGAGATAGTCTTCTCCAATGTTGCATGTCTGCCTTCTCTATGAATGTGTTTTTCTTGTTTTTTCCTGTTTTTTGACTTCTCCCTCCATCCGTCTTTCTCTCCCTCTCTCTTCCCTTCAGATGGTGACCACTAAGGAGCGGGTGAAGGAGCTCCATCAGCAGTATAAGGAGGCCAGTGAGGTCAAACCACCCAGAGATATCACAGCGGAGTTTCTGGTTAAGAGCAAGCACCGCGACCTCACCGCCCTCTGCAAAGTGAGCTCAAACACCACTGCTGCATCTCACTGCTCTGACGTTGCTTTCCCCCCAAGTCTCCATGAGGAGGTGTCTACCCATGGCCTCCTCATCCCAAATTAAATAGTGGGTTAAAAGAAAGAGGGAAGGAGATAAGTAGGAGAGAAAATGAGTGTGGAATGAGGAATGGAGAAAGAAAAGATGCAGGCGGTGTGAAATATGATATTTTAAAAAACAATGCATAAAAAGTGTTTTGGTTTTTTGTTATTGGCAGGCTCAACAGTGACATGGCAGAAAGTTAGAATGGAGTTCTCATATCACCTTAAATTTCCTGCAGATATTTTCAAGCTGCAAGCAAGTTATATAGACAGTTTATTTTCCAAAACAGATTCCTACGTGACACTTTCATTACTCTTTAAGACCTCTTGGACCAGGCAGAGATCAGACTACAGGAGTTAAAATACTCTCATCAAAGCAGTAAAATTTTAACTGCTAATTTTTTCAGTTGTGTTTGCGGTCTTACATAATTTCTGTGTTTTGAATTGCACTAGTTTTGAACAACTTTCAGGCAGTTTTAGATGAGGTTTTCTCAGCATGGTTATTAGGTATGCCTGTAGTTAAAAAAGGCTTACTGACAGTGCCACTATATCCTGTGTAGGAACTAACTTTGCTCTGCAGGATAAATTAAGAGAAAATAATTTGTAGGTAGAATGCAGAAGAACTACTAGCATGTAAAATGGATATTTTATAGACTAGCAGGTCAGGGAGGAAGCCTCACAGAATTTTAATGCCGTGCCATTGTAATTGTCTCTAAGTAAACCAGACAGGCTGTGTTTAAGTGGTTTAATGCCTTAGCAGGATGTGTTATTAGAGTGAGTGCTGCTGTTTTATTTTTGGTGCAGATAAATCGCCTCCGTTAGTGGGATGTGTATATTTTAGAAGGTGGTTTTAGCTGGTTTAAACACAGCTGGTGTCTGAACTGGAGTTGTCCTTTACCCATCCACTGTCTGAGAAACCACTTCAAGGCCTTGAATCACGGTCTGACTGTCTGTCTGTCTGGAGCTGTGCACACACATTCCTAGTGAGACAGACTGAGAATTCAGCTCTCTGGTTGTGTGTGTGTGACATATGTGACTACAACGCATATCTTAGATTTAAGGCCTTGGTCAAGATATTTTTGGTGGGACATTTTCCAATATTATCTTTTTGCCATATTTAAGTATTTTGCCTGGTCAGCTTGTTAGCTTTGTGGCTTCATAACGTCAGTGTTCCTGAACTTGGCTAAGTGCTGCTGCTAATGTAGCTCCAGGGGCCCGGCTAGGTAGGCGGTATTATTAAGTGCAGCTTTCTCCGGGTTAGGTGGTGCTATTATAGCTGGCTCCTTGGGCTGGTTTGGTAGTTGGTTCTATTGTGGTGAACCTGTGAACAGGCTGAGTCAGCCCTTTCTGTTTGTCCTTTCTACATGACCTGAAACCCTCTGGGTGTGTACCTTGTACACAAAAACACACGCATGCACCGGCATGTCAGTTTTTCTTCTCACTTCGCTAAAGACTTTTATAGCTCCCGAAGTTGGACATTATATTGGCTTCAGTGTGAAATATCTGTTGGATGTTATTGCCAATGAATTAAGTATAATCGGATATTGCGATTTTAGTTTCAACAAATAATAATTATAGAATATTGGCGAGTGAAATTTAATTTTGAATGTCAGCTGTAATTGAAAATTGTCAAGATGTTGATGTAACATGCCCAAAGTCCAGCAAAATAATTTTGTTCCTCAAATCATTAAAACTACTAATTCACAATATGTATCTCCAATAGGCCTATATCACAATACCTAGCAAAATAATCAGGATTCTCATGTTATCAATAATTGTGCAGCCCTAGATCTCTGACAGTGATACTGGCAGTGAAATGAAGATGAACAAACACTCAATCTAAATCTCGTTGCTTTCTGTCTGTCCGTCCCCCTGTGTAGGAGTATGATGAGTTGGTGGAGATGCAGGTCAAACTAGAGGAGAAGCTTCAGGAGCTGGAGGCCAATCCACCCAGGTAACTCACTGATTCATCCATCCACCCACTCACTGTTAGTTTCAGCACCATCTCTACTTGCTCTGCTTCACCTACAGTTTCAGACTTTACCGAAACTAATGTCCTTACTATTTAGACAAAAGACTATTGTTGTGTACTGCGGAACTCTCAACAAGCGCTAGTACGGTGCCATCTGAAGCTGATGTTGGCTAAGAGCAATAATAGTATCGATAAAGTTAGTTTCAGTTTCTATTACCTGGTGTGATGAGGATGATGCGATCACAATGTTTCTTCTGGAGCTGCTATAAACAGTTTTGTATTGATGACCTGTTACTCTGTTTACATGTACACAAGTTGTTCCTCAGAAATTCTTCAGAAATTCATCCATTAGATTCGTGATCCTATTAAGTCATGAGCCACGTCATTAATAAATTATTTTTAGTCCAGTTAGGAGCAATGGCAGTAGCAGCTTGTGGCTCTAGTTTGGGTCAGTACACCAGCCTGTGACATAACAGTCTGCATGCTCATCTCTGGTTGCCTACGGTCATCCATTATTCTAATCAGGAGCTATTCAGGCTTAGTTTTTCAAAGTTACTTCTTTCTCTCATAATTTTGGCTGCATATTGAACTATGAAAACGATAATTTGTTGTAGGCCTTCTCAATTGCAAGTCAGTAATTTGCATATAAAGCCAATCAATCGCAATAAACATCCAATTAATCAATTAGCAAAGTAATCTTTTGTCGCCGCCCTGGTCTTATCAACTGATGCTGTGGCGAGCTGCAGATTATTTTTTTTATAGTTTGTTAATATTATGTTTTTTTTATGTGCTCATATAGTGTCATTTTACTGTAAAACCTGTCTGACAATTTATTAACTGACAACTAAAGTCTTTTTAGCTGTTGCATGAGTGAACCTGTCTCTCTGATAACTTAATAGCTGTCAGTTTGACTTACCCAAACTCTCTCCCCCTCTCTTTCCCCACAGTGATGTTTACCTGTCATCCAGAGACAGACAGATCTTAGACTGGCACTTTGCCAACTTGGAGTTTGCCAACGCTACGCCCCTCTCCACCCTTTCTCTCAAGCACTGGGATCAGGTATATACATGTATCCCTTTTTAAAAATCTCTTGCATAAGATAGACCTCTTCAGACCTCTGTCTATCCCATGTGGATCATGCTAAGGGCAATTTAAGTATGAGCTATTTTTGCCATTTAATCTAAGTTGGAAAGCTCATTGTCTGTGTTATTGTAATAATGAGTTATTAACTTATGCACAGGATGATGACTTTGAGTTCACTGGGAGCCACCTGACAGTAAGGAACGGCTACTCGTGTGTACCTGTGGCCCTGGCTGAGGGCTTGGACATCAAACTAAACACAGCAGTGCGGCAGGTCCGATACACAGCCTCTGGTATGTACACAGGACTGTGTGAGTGCTTGGCCTTGAATTCCACTGTTGAGTCAGTAATCTATGCATGTTTGTATGGATGTAAATTGTGTCTAACTGGTTATTTATCTGTCTGTTCCCCCAGGCTGCGAGGTGATAGCGGTCAATACTCGCTCCACCACCCAGACCTTCATATATAAGTGCGATGCTGTGCTGTGCACGCTGCCGCTGGGTGTGATGAAGCAGCAGCCGCCCGCCGTGCAGTTTGTTCCCCCTCTGCCTGAGTGGAAGACTGCTGCTATACAGAGGATGGGCTTTGGCAACCTCAACAAGGTTTGACCTCTCAACACACATACATGCATACTAGGGATGGGACGATATATTCAATAGATATTCAATAGATTGCAATACAAAAATGTGACAATACGTATCTTACGTAATATTAGCTACCTTTTATTTTGCTGTAGTAATCACAAATGAGACGACTTGCCCATCACAATCTCACAAGCTCTCCACTGCAATTATATTAGCAGCACTTTGTAGTGACATTTTAAAATTGTTGTTTACATTCTAGCAAGCCAGTGCCATCACTAGAAAGATTTGTGGCTCAGAGATAAACCTAATTCTGCACAGTCAGACTTTGTTGTCATTGAGCTTTTATTTATTACATTGTATCATGGTTTTATTGAAGCGTGAAACCCATATCACATATCAAATCATAGCATGAGATAAGCTCATTGTCCCATCACTAATACATACATGCATACATACATACACTGTCCTACAGTGGACATTGAAAACAGTAGAGTTCAGCACAGGTTTGGTTCAGCTTAGGATTTATCAGACCCAGTTCTTCTTAATGCTCTTGGACTGAGTTGTTGGTTCCTCAGGGAGTCTTTTCTGCTGCAGTGTCCTTACGCTGGCAACTTGACCTTCAGCTGCTAGTGGGCTCCTGCAATGGATACAGGAAGGGCAGTCAGAATTCATTTGTACAGTCTGCGTCCCCTGCAGTTTTATACTCCACTTCTCCATTAGGCTATGACATCCCTGCTGTATTCAACAGATCCCTCTCCCTCGCTCTCTCTCTCTCTCTCTCTCTCTCTTTCTCTCTCATAAATCAGAACAGGTGTTCAGTAACCCGCTCAGAGAACAAGGAGTCCCCTCCTTCATCTAAATAGCCTAGGGGATAACTCTTCATCCTGGTTTACATCTGGGCTTGGGGAGTAGGATGGAGAGAGGGTGGGATGCTGAGAGTGAGTGCTAAGTATAGGAGGGAAGAGGGAGTCGGAGAGCCTGTTGGCGTTCAGGTGGAAGGTGTTTTTTTGCCAATGTGTTAGTAATCCGATCAGAGTGCTCGCTCTGTGTCACTCCCATCCCGTCATCTCTCGCTCTTCCTTTCTCTCTCTCTCTCCCTGGCGCTGAGCATCATCCGCAGCGGCAGAGTAGTTTATCTCCTATTTCTGCTGCAGCATAGAGGAGAATGCGGCATTATTATGCAATCTGAGCTGCTTGTACCACTCTATAACCAACAGAGGGGGCTCTTCCTCAGAATCACATTCACTGCTGCCACTTGATGGTCACTAGAGCTTGGAGAAAAAGCAGATTTTGACATAATATGAATCTCATAGTCAGTTGAGTTATTAAGGAAAATGAGCATTGTGGTTTTTGCAGTCACATGTCTGTTCTCTAATACTACCAGCTGCGCAGCACAGCACAGGGACAGAGGAATAAGCAATGTGTGGATGAGTGTGCACTGAATGTTGAATATGTGTGACTGTTCCTGACTGTTCGTTCCTCCCTGCCTGTAGGTGGTGTTGTGTTTTGACCGTGTGTTCTGGGATCCCAGTGTCAACCTGTTTGGTCATGTCGGCTCCACCACAGCGAGTCGAGGCGAGCTGTTCCTCTTCTGGAACCTCTACAAAGGTGACCATAGATTAATACTAGTTTTAGTTCATGACTGTTAGTCCGGATATCATTGGATAATTTTTTATGCCATTAAATGTTCTAATACTTTTCATTCTAAAAAGTTACTTTTTTACACTTATGGTTAAAAGCCTGTATTGTTATGTAGTATTATGAATTATTTTCTGTGTAACATCCATGCATACCTTTTGCTTTTTTAAACAGAATAACTTTTGTCTTGCATTTAAAATGCACATAAACAAAAGATAACAGATACCATTGTAAGGATCCCATATTTTCATACTTGAAAATAAATATTGATAATATAGTTGTTACTGACCTAGTAGGTATTGTACCCAGCCTTACATAGGTAGTTCAACTATCAGAAGAAAACGCTCTTATTAGACGGCAAAAATAACTCTATGAAGAAATGTGATTTATTATTATGATTTTTAACCTTTGTCCTGTTTATCCCTTTTCAGCTCCCATCCTACTTGCACTAATGGCTGGCGAGGCCGCTGGCATCATGGAGAACATCAGTGATGATGTTATAGTCGGACGCTGCCTGGCCATCCTTAAAGGAATATTTGGAAGCAGCGCTGTACCACAGGTATGCATGTTTGTGCATCATCTGTGAAAAGCAAAGACTCACTCACACATCACATGTTTTTCCATCTTCTTTCACTTTGACCCTTCAGTTAGTGCAATTCCTCCAACTTACACCTCTCTTGAAAAAGGTATTCTCATAGCTTCAGTGTTGTATTGGTTAAAAGGCCTCAGGAAATATGGCTGGTCATATGTTTGGTTCTAAATCACCTTCACTGTATTTGCTGTCTACAGTAAAGTAGCAGTGGATTACATTTTGTGATCCATCATTAGGTTTTTCTTGGGTCCTTCCAATTCTTCAACTGGAATGTCAGATTGGTTCCTGAATTGACCCCTAACCAGCACAGCTTTACGCAACAAGCGTATGTGAAAGGCACTCGTATCTGGAGTCGTATCCAAACCACCCGTCATTATGAATCATTCGCTATGGTTTCATATGGGAGAAAATCATATGCGTGGAGGCCAGCTTTGGAACTGTTTACCATCCAACTGTTTACAGGTCCCTCTAATATCAGCATGGAAACTCATAACATGCCTTGTTTGTGTTGTTGTTGTTTGTCGTCATGGCAGCCAAAGGAAACGGTGGTAACTCGCTGGCGTGCCGACCCCTGGGCACGGGGCTCCTACTCGTACGTAGCAGCAGGTTCCTCGGGTAACGACTACGACCTCATGGCACAGCCCATCACCCCCGGCCCCGCCATACCTGGAGCTTCACAGGTACGCACGTAAACATGCATGAAGGGACACATGCTCATTGTGAATCCTAGTCCTATGCCTGCTATTAGTCCCAGTGCAAGTGTGTGTGTCAAAATGTGTGTGTGTGTGAGAAAGCGAGAGGGAAGGCATCTTAGCCAGCCCACAATATTCAACCAGACCAAGGCAGACCAGTTTGTTCGCAACACAGATGTTCTTTGGCTGTTTTGATGTTGGCATGCTGATTGATGTGAACAAGTCATATTTATGTGCTGACTGATGAGTTCTGTCATTTTACTAGCCCACTTTTTTTTCTCTCTCACCATTCCTGCTTTTTTTTCTGCCTCTTCTCGCTCGCTCCTCTGCCCTCTAAACGCCGTTCCATACTTCTCTGTTATGTTAGGAAATGATTCTGCATGGACGCTAACGTGTTGTTGATTCCTTCTCCTCCTCAGCCCGTCCCTCGTCTGTTCTTCGCTGGGGAACACACCATCAGGAATTACCCGGCCACAGTTCATGGCGCCCTGCTCAGCGGGCTCCGAGAGGCGGGACGCATCGCCGATCAGTTCCTGGGTGCCATGTACACGCTCCCCCGACAGGCCACTCCCACTGCCGCCAACAACCCTCAGCAGGCCCAGCCCACACCCACTGTCTAAAACTGCTTCTCCCAGCCCCCCCCCCTCCCCTCAAAGTCTACGGTATTACCTTAACAGTTTATGAGACAGCATTAAAGTTTACCCATATGCTGTTGACATATCTGTATGTGGAAACATCTTAGCATTGGCTCGAATATGAGCCATTTCTAGGGTTAGTGAGATTTTCTGAATAAAGACAAGATCTAATTCTGAATTGAAATTCTTTCATCGGAGCATCTTACTTACCTTTTATTTTGGGATGTTGATGACTGTCCGCATTTCCAGTAAGATTCTAGTAAGTGCGAACGTACCATCAGATTCTTAATTAGCGTTTTACAGTGTCACCAATGCAGACAGACCTCCTACTAGGAACTACACAGACCGAGCCCTCCTCTCAAGAAATGACTTGGCTTTCTGTTATAAATCATTATGTTTTTATTACAGACTCTAATGTAATAATG
The DNA here is from genome assembly GCF_046629955.1 of Centroberyx affinis. Taxonomy (NCBI): domain Eukaryota; kingdom Metazoa; phylum Chordata; class Actinopteri; order Beryciformes; family Berycidae; genus Centroberyx; species Centroberyx affinis. Next base: position 146,879 of record NW_027280097.1, read on the forward strand.
CATCTGAAGCATTATGAAAGTGATTTACCAGTCTAAAACAGAAGCATGGCATTGGTTGAAGTACTTGAGTGATTCTCTTTGCAGAGCTCAGCATCTATTTATGTGCCCTATCTGAACGTTGAGGAATAGCTGAAAAGTGGTATATATATGTACACACACACACACACAAGCTGTGAGCCATAGATCATACAAAGCAGATTATATAAGTCAGTAGCACTGTCTCACTCCATTGAAACTTCTTCTTTGTTTTTCTTTGGATAAGACATTTGCCACTGGCGATGCTCCAAGAGCTTTGTCTTGGTTGTCTTAAGGCTGAATAACATCGCTATGTACGGTAGTTTGTATGCCTCCTAAATATTATTTCTATCATTTAGGTTGCAAAGATTAGTGAAAATAGTTTCCATGAATTAAATGCTAAAAAGATAGATATGTTGAAAAAATTGTGAATGTTTTTGTTACCATAGCAGTTTGATTGAAGTGTATTATTTTATTGTAGTTGTCATTACATACTTTTTTATATGGTCATTTTTTTGTTATTAAAAGAGAAAAAAATGCATCTTGAAATCAGTGTGTTTCTTCCTCACTTGATCGAGATCAAGCTAATGAGAACTGAATGGACCTGCTACCCCAAAACTGTTACGTAACCTCAGGCATGGGGATCTTCAACTAGGGATGGGACGAAATATTGAAATTCAATATATCGCAATAATCGGAAAAATGGGACAATACGTATTGTGGGTTAGAAAAATGAATCCTGATGTTAGCTCCATTTTATTCTGCTGTAGTAATCACAAATGAGACTGCTTGCCCATCACTATTTCACAAGCTCTTGATCCAAATTATATTATTTGCACTTTGTAATGACATTTTTAAAATGGTTACATTCTACCAAGCCAGTGGCAGTACTAGAAAGATTTGTCTCGGAGATAAACATAATTCTGCACAGTCAGACTTTGTTGTCACTGAACTTTTATTTATTACGGCGTATCGTGGTTGTATTGAATCTCTTGTCCTGTATGGAATCGTATCGTGAGATAAACATATCGTCCCATCCCTAACTCTCACAAAATAAATTACTTCCCGCCCTGCCTTCCCCTGGTGATGCGAGGTTGCCTCTGTGCCCGTACATGCATTTACAAAACTAACATGGCTGCTTGTTCTGTGACCTCCCCCTGACCTCCCTCATCACAGGTCTGGCTGCTCCCCAGGGCCTGTGGTACTCTGTGTGTGTGTGTGAGAGGGAGAGACAGAGTGAGGGTCTCTGGCAGCAGTCCTGCGTTGTGGGGGATCTGATGAATGAGGGGGGAGATTAAAATGGTCAACCATGAGCTATGAGCTTTGTGTGGAGTTGTATTTCAGGGCTCTGTGCCCCTCTGTTTCCATGTGTTCTCAGCGTCACTACCCTTGTTTTTCCCCCGGAGCTGCGGTTATTATCGTGACCAAAGGAGAGGTTTGATCTAACAACAGTAATTTGAGCTGGGGTTTTGGACCGAATGGCATCGGGGTATTTTCACCTCGCTGGTAAACCAAAGGCTCAGAGCAGCGTGCAACCGTTGACTGGTGAGGTTATTTTTCATATAATAACCTGAATCCCACATCCACCGCTTATTTGATAGAGAGCTGGAGAGAGAGAGAGAGTGAGATAGAAAGAGTTATAAAAGTCTCTTGGATGGGAGGCCGCAGCGTGTCTGAGCACATCTCCTGCAGCAGCCGTGTGATTCATAGAGAAGAGTGCAGACGCCACAGGTGTGGGGAGGAATGTACTCAAACACACACACACGCACAAGCATAAACACACACACCTACATTCTGTTCTGCATAATCTGGACATCATCCATGAGTATGAAATTAAAGATAGATCCAGGAATGATCAAGTCACTGCCCCATGGTTTGAACTGGCTTTAATATATCTGACAATCTGAAATGTAACTGTGTAAGGGGGTAACTCTGTTGCATGTATTTAACACAATAATTAAGCAGTTTTTAAATCTGTAGCTCCTAAAATATATCTCTTTGGATATATTCATTCACAGTCACATTGCTCTCACGTTTTCCCACACAACCTGTTATAGGCAGTGAAGCCTATTTCTCTTTCTCTCACTCTGCCAGCCTCCTCATCCTCCTCCACTTGCATAGATTTTCCTGGGGTGTGACTGAGTCATTTCCATGGTTGACTTCACACCACTAATTCAGGTCAGGCATCAGCACTGAGGCTCATGAGTACCAGGGTCCAAGCAGGCACCAGTGTTAGGCAGCACCTCCCTGCATATGAATTTAGGACAGATTAAACCACACAGGCAGGAGACAGCGTTAACCCCTGAGACTCTTCCACACACAGCATCACTGCGCTGTACAAAAGTGATTCTCAACCATTTTGGCTCGTGATCCTCTTAAAAAAAACCCCAAAACAAATCATACTCTAGACCCTCTTTTGCAGGTGTGCCCAATGGTGAACTTTTACATCAAATGATTTTTATGATCCCATTTCCCTTTTTACTTCATTAATTAGCAGAAGAAGCCCTGAGGCTGCATGTATTCATGATTTGAAATGTGATAATATTGTCAAATGTATCATCTTGCAACGCTAAAATCATTTTGCAATCCTATCGAGGGTCCCAATGCAAAGTTTATTTTGAGGAAGTTGAGTCACACTGTGTGCTGATCTGGTGACATCAGGTGGAAATAAACAGAGCAGGGTGTGTGTGTGTGTGTGTGTGTGTGTGTGTGTGTGTGTATGAGTGTGAGAAAGGGAGAGATCTGAACCAGTGTGGCATGTGTGAGAATAGTTAGGCTCTCCTCATGTGGAATGCACTGCAAAAAAAATAATCTTATGAAGTGATTTAATCTTGTATTAAGTCTTTTTTGTTTCAAGTGTATTTTTCTCTGCACCAGTAGCAAAATGTTGTCACCTAATGGAAAAAGAAGTCTTGCAAGTTGATTTGCTGTGAAATTATCTCACCTTATTAGCAGATTTTTCAATTGTTTTAATGGGGCTCTAATAGAGCAATTCCAATTTTCCTCTATTTGTATACATATATGATCAAATAATTATAAATATTGTTCAAATTTGATCCTGAGCCATAGTATATTTGAAAACAAAATCATAAAAACTGAGTAATATGGGACCTTTAAAAGGGAAAATCCAGCTCTGTTAAAAACACCTGTTGGTAATGTACCTTGAAATTCTGAGTCCATTTTATGGTTTGTTTTTTCTTGTTCTCATGGATAACTGGCCAAATGTAGACAACATGACACAACAGTGAAATATTTCCAGCACCACTTCAATGAAATATTCCTATCGCTCTCTCCACCCACACAAAACCCTACACCACCTACACCTTGTCCAAAGGCATTTTGGAAAATGTAGAGGAGGCAGTTTGATGGAAAGTGAGTACACCAAAAAAGTTAATTACAATACTTCATCACAAAATAACTGCTGGTTTGCATTGAATGTCACAGATAAGAGTGTAAGAGTATCTGAGGGTGGGGAAAAAAATATTTTAAGAGTCAGCACTAGATTAAATTATTTTAGATGGACATTTTTCAGGTAGTGTGAAGTGTGTGGCCTGTGAATGCTGAATGCACCGTTGTAATAAAGGCTCATCTGCACAGTGGAGGACCAGGACCCTTCACACAGCGAGGCTTAGCTGTTTAACAGAAAGGTGTGGGCGCTGACTTTGCATTCCACAACAGCTTGTGGTTTTCCTCCTCGTACCTGACCAATTTGCCTCATCTGTCTGCGTGCTTATTTTGCATGCTGTCAGTTGCAGTTCTCTCTCTTCTGTACATGCCTGTGGATTGGAGAAAGTCTAGAGACACACACACACACACACACACACACACACACACACACACACACACACACACACACACACACACACACACACACACACACACACACACACACACACACACACACACACACACACACACACACACACACACACACACACACACACACACACACACACACACACACACACACACACACACACACACACACACACACACACACAGGGTGTACCACTACGAAATCAAAACTTGCTGAGCTTGTTCAGCTAAAGAGATGAAAGCAGTGAACTTTCTAAACGGGTGAATTTCCACACGAGAACAGCCAGGCACACACACATAACACACACAGATTTCCAACATGAAGACGTGTTACAAACAGGTTGGTTTTTATTTTTATTGGAATACATAGTCCGCTGTACAGTTGGCAGCTTCAAGAGACCTACATGCAGAGTGCGCCAGCCACAGTAAGGTTAAAACATGCACAATGTATTAAGTCTAAAACAGAAAAACAGCATCCCCACGCAGTCCGCCTCGCATCGCTGACACACTGAGAAGCTTGGAGCAGCAGCGCTCGTTACAACAACAATAATAAATCATAAAACCCTTTTAATCTGATTTCATTACATACATTTTCGTGTTTGACACCGCTGTCTGTCTGTCTTCCTCTTCTGCAGACATAATCCATTTATAAACACACAGCAATATAAAAAAAACAGTTCCAACTCCTGGGTTTGATTGTATAGGCCTGAAATTCTTGTGTCTCTGTGCATGTAATGTCTGTGTGTGTGTGTGTGTGTGTGTGTGTAAGAGAGAGAGGAGATCCAGTTTTACATAAGTATATGTATTTTTTTATTCCTATTTATGTGTGTGTGTGTGTGTGTGTGTGTGTGTGAGTGAGTGTCTGTGCATCGGAGGGCCTGCACACTTCTTTCTTTGGCAGCACTTACAAACATACAGCACACAAGATGCAGAAACCCTGAATTTATGAGCGAGGGAGAACGGGGCAGCGGAGACCCTGGAACACAGAGCGGCTCCCGATAAAACAGGACAACACATGGTGAACCACTCAGCACTGCAGACCTGCTCAGCTCTGATAAAACGCACATAGCTCTCATTCTTCAATGACTATGACACAACCCTGGCCCCTCTTTCTCTCTCTCTCTCTCTCTCTCGCTCTCATAAACGGTCTCTCTCTCTGATCCATGGCGTATCATCATGTCTCCAGGTCGTGAGAAATGTCTTGCATTAAAACAACGAACACAAAATACAGGAAAAAGTACTCTCCAGGAGTGTAATAACAACGAGGAAGATGCATTATCTTGCAAAAAATATCATTCTTAAAATCAAAAAAGGACAAATACTTAATATATTTCAATAATAAGGCCCACTTTACAAAATTACAAGATTTTCCTTAAATAAAATCTATCCGATATAGCTTCCAAAATAAGACATCTTTTGTTTAACAAAGAAAAAAAACATACATAAGCAGAAAACAAAAAAAAGAAAACCCTCAAATTGAATATTTCCCCTTTATTTCAGTAATAATAGTCTTAGAGACAGGGTATCCATCTGGGGAAACATTGGCTCCGTCTCCATCTGTAAACTGGAAATACTGTGGAATGATTTTGGCACAATGTTAGAAGGCTGAGACAGAGGCAATAGGGCAACAAATAGGGTGCCATGCCTCCAGAAATATTCAAAACGTTGTTCATTTACTGAGTCCACGTGATTCCTTTCTCAATCTGACGAGATGATTTTCTAAACAGTTACTCTAAGCAACTTTTCTTAGATAAAATTCAATTTGGCCGGTGCAAAAACACAATTACCTAACTCACTAACATCTCTGACTATGGTACATTCAGCGAACAACTACTGAAAATAGACTTGGAGTACAATTTCGTGACACACAAGAAAAAAAAAAAAAGCAGGGCAACTTTTGACAAAGGGGACTAAGGGGGCATTACTTGTTTGAGGTCTTAAAGTTAAGTGCTGGTTAAGTGCAGATTACGGCCTACGCCACCCAATGACACCATGACCCTGGCGTTACAATGCAGGCCTTTGAGGACAAGCGCCAGCTCACTACCCGAGAGCCACTTCCGCCCAGCCACTCCGATCTCCACCAAGTACATTCTAGACTAACTTTATAAAGAGGGAAACAACAATGACTTGTAAGTAACGGATGTTTATACATACACCACCAGAAGTTCAGAGGATTTCTGTTAACTGTTTAGCTGGCGTCTTTGCTGTTCGACTTAACCGCCTCCTCTCCTCTCTTGTTGGAATTTTAAATCACATCATCCACAGCCATATCTTAAATAATCTGCTCCAACAGCAGCTATTATATTGATTATCTGAGCCAAGAAATGTTTTGCAACACCACCATCAGTCAAGGACAAAAGGAGCCAACAAAATCTGGAACGGCATCCAGTTGGGTCTTTATATAAGTCCTGAAACCTGTAATGTCGTCACTCGAGTCCCAGATGACCAGTCAGTACATTCCATCATGTCAACACTCTTTAACCATTAGAAGCAATGGATAAAACCTGTATTATGTGGGTAGTGGAATGCAGCCCAAAACACACAGACTACGCTCTCAACAGGATTCAACCAAGTTCACGTCAAGGCGTCCCGGCACACAGTGTCCACGGACGGAGTGGATGTATAGTACAGTTACCACAATAGTGTTAGTGTACTTTGGGGCCTGGTAAGGAAGAACGGCCGGCGTGCATAGCAGAGGATGGAGTTTCAGCTTTGCCCTTTAAAAAGCCCTGGCTTTCTTTGAAGCCCGTCTCCGGGAGGGGAAACCCTCCAACGCACATAAAACCTACAGTTTCCGACAGCTGGGCTCTTCCTGGGACCCCGAGTCTGACGGGGGTGGGGTGGCGGGAGGGGAGGTGGGGGTCATGGGGGAGTCTTTTAGATGTGGTGTTAGTAGAGTAGAAGGTGAGGAAGGTAGTAGAGGCTGTATGGTGGGAAGAGGAGGGCAGGAACAGAAGAGAGACAGAGGATTTGAGGAGAAATGAAGGGGCGACAGTTGGAGCGAGGGGGAAACTAGGATTGCCTGCGTGGAAGACTGCAGGATTTGGTGGGTGGAGGGCAACAGGTGAGGCAGGAGAAGTGTGGGTGGGGGAAGATGTGTGCTAGTAAAACAGGATAAGGTGTGAGGAGGTGTCAGGACTTGCATCACCAGGGTGCTATATGAGCCCAAGCCAGGGTGATGTCAGCCTCTAAAAAAGAAAAATTCCCAGCTCCACATGCCACTCTGCCAAACTCTGAAAAACACGTGCGTGCATGATGCACATAGACATGCGCACAAACAGGCACACACACATTTGTCATTCAGCACCTTCTCACCATTCTGGGCCATCTACAGCAGCTAATGACACTCCAGTTCACATGCCAAGCTTTAAACGAGAGTCCTCACTGACATATTAATAACAACATTGCATAGAAACACACTGATGGACAACAGCCACGTGCATTTCTGGCAGGGCAAGCACTGGTGGAACTGGACACTTGATCTCCTCCTGTTTTAATCATCTAAAGCGGACCTCACTGCCAAGCTGTCCATCTTCCTCTCTCCTGTATTTAGAAGCACTGAGTCAAGAAGAAGAGACAGGATTAGATGCAGGACTGACCTCTGACCTTTCAGCTACCCAGGGGGCCGTCCATCACTATCTGGTGACGGCCCTCTGGCCGTCAATAAAACCTCTCTCTGAACCAGCAACACATATCACTGCTGTGAAGAATCAAGGCATTCCTCAAGGAAACAAGGGTCCAAGGAAGATGTGGAGAAAGGAATTGAGAAGGAGAGGAAGAGGGGAGGGAGAGAGCACTGTAACACTTGGCTTTTCCAAAATACTAAAATGAAGATTGGAAAAAGTTGAAAAGATGAGTTGGGAAAGGAAAGAGATGGCATTTCTCTCAGTAAATGAGAAAAGTGGTGGTAGCAACAATAACAGGGAAAGCTTTCCAAAGGAAAGCAGAGTAAAAGGACCATGTGATCATCAAGTCTTGGCTAAGAGCTCCGCACAGTGTGGTTGTTCTGTTTTTGCTCTGAACACATAATATCATAAAGCCAGCAGTAGCCATGAAAAGGCCACATGGCAACACTAAGACTTTCTGAAGCTGCGCTGCACCCTGGGACTCTGACAGACAGATCCAAAGGACATAACTGTTTGGGCGGTGCGGTCTACATTCTTTTAAGGGGTCCTTTGAAGTTGGGTTAGAAAAAAAAATAGAATTTTCTCAGGGAGCTTTTTTTTTTTTTAAAAACGTTCTTCACTTGAATCAAAATACTTTAACAATCTTCCATTCAACAATATAACGTTTAAAAAAAAAAATCAAACTTTACAATCAATATTCATATCATTTGTCCATACAGCAAGTGGAGGAATATAGTGTGACTGGAATACTACTGACTTTGTTGGGACAATCCACCCCCTCCTACCTCAAGGCACCAATGTTCATAGATATTTCTAGAAAGGGGCAAAAGGAGAGTAACGACGACAACATGAACGATTAGTGACAGAATATAAAAATGTACATATTGAAGGGAAACGAACCAGTGAGTTTGGACTTAGCGGCCTAGTCGCTATACAGGCATCCCTTCCTATCATGACAGAGATAATGAAGTACTGCATGACAACTCTGAGATAGTTACAGACATTGCATGGGTGGAGAGTTTATTGATTGCATATAATGACTATTTCCTGCTTGCACAAACAGTAAACTGTCAAAGCTACAGGACTGTCACAGGCTGGGGTCCTGTCACCAAGCTGATTCTTCACGATAAAAGAACATGTATATTTATATATATATATCTATATATGGAAACTAATAAATATTACAGCTAGATGGTATGGTGCAAAAAGGTGGCTGGTAGAATACAGGAGAACTGAGAAATGTAACAGGTCATTCCCACCAGAGTCTGACACAACAGCATTGAAATCCATGACAGCAGAGGAACAAGATGGAGATCGGGTTTCAAAAGACACAAGTTCTTCATCAGATCCCACGTCTCCCAAAATGTCACAGTTATGGTCACGGTGCACTGTCTCCCTTTTAGGAGATTTAGGAGATGGAGAAAGCGATGGTACTGGATTGGTTCTGTTTTCCATTGGCAAATATCAAGCCGTCAAGCAACAGGCCATTCTAAGCTGCATTCCAAAAGCAACATGGCATCCCATCTCATCATACAACAGGTTTTGGTTGGGAGATCAAAGTTCACATTGCCCATGGTATTACAGTGGATCTTGTGTGTCAGACATGAAAGCCAGCAGGAGCCTGTGTAACTTTACAGAACAATCAGACAAAGTTCAGCAATGTAGAAGAGGTTTCTGTCACAGAGACGCACCAGATTTCTATCTTCACGTTTATAAACATTTTACCTCAATGAATACATCCCATTTGATACTGGCCAATGATTAAATCTGTGTTTCTATGGCACCCCCATGGTTACTATGGCCCCAGCCAATGAGAGACAAGAGATACTCCTCCAGCCCACCAACCAGAAGTTCAGATTTGATATTGTAACAAAATAATACACCTCTATAGAAATAAAAAAAGGAGAGAAGTTTTGCGACGATTCGCACGGCGAACCCAGTCACACACAAGCTGGACTGACAGTTCCTTGTGGTTGGAGGTACAATACCCAAGTCCAACCAAACCAAACTTGTATCTTCCTATGACTGGCTGGCGTGTATATTTACAGCAGTGCTGAAAATACGTCCGCCTTGCCACGCCAAGTTTGCTGGTACTCCAAGTTCCAATATTCAGTTGAAACAAAAACTCCATTTTGCTATTGCTCTCTCAAACTGCATGAAGGAGGACAGTTGCAACCACTGCAAAACAAAGCACCATGGAAACTGTAGCATGGTTTGAGGTGATAAACAACCCCCCTCCCCCAACCCCTTTTTTTTTTTAAATATGCACATTGCAATCCATTGTAGAGTGCAAACATCAGTTTTCTTGTTTTGATATGGTTAAGTAGAAGGGGAAAGGATGGTGCACAACAGGAAGCAAATTACTAAGACTCAAAATAATTGGTGAAAATGGCATAAAGCATAAATAAGGTAATGGGTCTACCAGATATAATGTGTGTGTGTGTGTCTGTGTGTGTGTGTGTGTGTGTGTGTGTGTGTGCGTCCTCCTAAAATGAGGCCAACCAGTCATCCTTAAAGCAGAGTGCATGCTGAGTTACAATTCTCCAAGTGCTCTTCATTTATTACTTACAAACATGCAAATGCTCTCTACACATTAAATCCAGTTTGAGGTCACTGCATGCCAAAAAGTGGTGACATATGGGCTGAAATTGAATCTCAAGATTAAACATGTGTGTGCACGTGTTTGCGTCTTTGTGTGTGCATGCATATATGTATGTGTGTGTTTGGGGGTGTGTGTCTGATTGTGAGAAAAAAGGAAACCCTAGAAATAACGGCTGGTATTGTCATCTAAGCATATGCGAATGCAGAAAGAAAATGTTAATATCATGACACACGGCTGCAATGTGGGTAATTTGCTTCCTGTTTTTGGTCACAGTTAAGGTACAAATCCTTTAGTTTGTGAAGAATTTTGCATGAAGTTCCAACCCTGCGAGGAGAAGACACATCTTCCACATCCATCGGGGGTCGTTTCAGTAATAAAAAGTTGTTGAAATTGTGGCGTGAGCTCAAGGGGAAAGCGACATACTTCCAAAACTCCACTGGGGTCGCGGTCATGGTCCTCTCAGAAAGGCATCCTAAGCGTCTCTCTCTCTCTCTCTCTCTCTCTCTCTCTTTCTCTCTTGCTCTACCTCCCTTTAAACCCTGGCACAAAGGAGAATCTCCAGCCATCCCCAGCATGCCAGCCTCTCCCTTGTCAAGTCTCGGGATTACACTATAATACATCCAACACAAGAAGCAGAAGAGGATACATGGGCTGGTGAGGCGACCTCCAAAACACCGCGGAGGCACTGGACTCTCTTGTCTGTGTTTATGCCTCTTCCGGGACGGGGGAAGGTTCCGGAGAGGAAGGGGCTGTCCGCGTCTCAGCGTACGCTCAGGGTCAGAGTGAGGATGTCGAGTCAGTGGTTTGTTGTTCTGTATGGCTGCAACTGCTATTTTTCTTTTCTTTGCGCGTTATAAAAGCAGCAGATGTTGTCTGATGGAGATAGGTGGTAACAGATGTAGCCACTGGTTGATGGGAGACTGGGGTTTGGCCCTCCGTGTACAGTTGAGAGATTAATGGAGTGCTGTGAAAAAAACAAAAGAAAAAAAACAAAAGAAAAAGCTCTTATTATTCTTAATATTCTTTTCAGTGGTGACATATAATCAAACTGATCATCATTGTTGGTATTTTATCATAATGATACATCTTCAAGAGCATGCTTTTTCCATGTTTTTTTTGACAATATTTTATTGATCCCTGAAGAGAAAGAGTGCAGGCTCAGCTATAAAGCAGCAACTCTGCAGCTGGTAGGGCTTCAGTGTCTTGCTCATGGACACTTCAGCAGGGCGGACGCTTGCCGTTACGGGGATTGAACCCGAAACTCCCTACACCACCCTGTTGCCGCAACCATGATGAATGTACTATACCCAGTGTGTTACATCTCAGCTCTGCTCAGCTTGATACAGCTAGTTTGGTGTGAAACCCCCCTAAGAGATGTGACATGATTGCAGTAGGAGTAATTAACATAATTTTCCTTTAATTAGAGCTCAGAGGAGTTTCAGTCTGGTCAGGAGGCGGCCCTTCTCTCACTCTAGAGATGAGATGAGATGAGATGAGATGAGATGAGATGAGATGAGATGAGATGAGATGAGATGAGATGAGATGAGATGAGATGAGATGAGATGAGATGAGATGAGATGAGATGAGATGAGATGAGATGAGATGAGATGAGATGAGATGAGAAGAGAAGTGAAGAGAAGAGAAGAGAAGAGAAGAGAAGAGAAGTGAAGAGAGTTGAAAAGCTGCTCTCTCCTACCTGTTCTCGATGCTGTGGATGTCCTGCTCAGCCCAGGCTCAGTCTAGTGTTCAGACTGACGGTGGCTCCATGGTCTGCTCCCCGCTCCGCTCCTCCCCTCGGCCCGAGCCCCTGACCCCTGACCCCTACTGGACCACTGCTCCCCTCTGGAGGAGGCCCCCGCTGTCTTGGACGCCCGGTCGTAGGAGCTTCCCAGGTGGTGTGAGTCGCTGCCGGGTGCCTGCCGTCTCCAAGAGGCCGGGCTGTGGCTGGGGTAGGGACTGGGGTTGGGACTGGGGTTGGGACTGGGGTTGGGACTGGGCTCCATGATGTCAGCAGCCTGGAACAGTCAGAGAAAGGAGATAAAGAAAATACTTGGTGAAAAGATGCTGAATTAAAACCACTGAAAAGATGCTGAATTAAAACCACTGCCCATAATCTGAACCTGGCAGCTCCAGCAATTCTTTGCTTGATAAGTGGGGATTGGGTTGGCAGCAGCTTGGTCATAATAGAAACAAAAACACATTAAAATAGAGGTCAGATTATTCAATTAATGCCACATTGTGTAGTTTTATATAAGAGCCCAGGGCATTTTGTTTGGGTAGTGTGGGGCCTTGTTTAGTCCAGCAGTGTATTATTTGGGTATTAGATACATGCTGTTTATGTTAACTGGTGTGTGACAAGGAAAATCTGCCATGTGGATTTCTGCCAGGGGAAAAATTCCCAACCAAAAACCCCAAACATACCCCAAGCTGAGAGATTTATAATTTGGTGGACTGACTAGAAAACAAACCCCAAGTTACTAGTCTGTGGAGGCTACAGCGGCACGTCCCCTCACATAACCTCAGTGACCCTGCTGTAGGAAAGCGAGAGTTAGATGACGATGCAGTTCCTAAACACACAGAAACAGCACCCCGCTCCTGTAATTTCAGCTTTAAAAAAGCACCATAATTAGTGACATTTGGTGGGTTGGAGTTGGCTTCTGATGGCAGTTTTAGAACGCATTCTCGCTAATTGGCTTTAATGGAGCCCTGCTGGACTGCCTTTCTTGGTCTCCCGGGGCAACAGACAGGAAATCAGTCACCAGCCAACGCTGCCAAATAGGCGTGGTCAATGTGGTCACTTCCTGCTGTAGTCACCAGGGGGAGGAAACAGCAGAGCGGCACATTCTCCTTCTATGGTAAGCCACTGCTGAAGGACCAGGGGTTTTCACAAGGTTGCCATGTAATGTGCCTCCAGTGTTCCTGCTAGCCTGAACTGCAGGTTTGTTCATTGTTCAGTACACTTTAATGGACTTAAAATAAAAACATTAAATAAAATTACACAAGACAATAAAAAGTGTGGCATCTATTGAAGGAGATTTCAGGTTTCTCCTTTGTCCAGAACAAAAAAGCTTGAAAATGAGTGTAATGTACTATACAACCAAACAGTTCCTAAAATGTAAGTGGCTTCTGTAAAAGTAAAGCTTAAAAAGATTTTTCTTCCAAGTTGTTCTGTGTGAGCGATGGAGAATTTTTTTCCCATGTTGCTGAATGTTAATTTGAGAAAATATTTGGGCTGTCAGCCTGTAATGAATGCTGTTAAGTAGGTTGATGTGCCAGATTGTGCTGCCGTCATCACAGACCTGCTCCTGTTCACAACGCATTGGAATGCCTTCTGATTGGAAAGCTGGTATTTAAAGGAAGTCATAATCAGAAGCAATAAATCATCTCTGGCAACTCAGGATGACAAGCCAACAATATGAAAACAAAAAAGTTGGGTGGAGAAAACTAGTGCTCCTATCTTATTATTATCATATCTTTTGCTAAGCACTTATGTGTCAAGAGAACAGGATAGTCTCCTGTTCTGAGATAATAAACTGTGTTTTAGGCTTTGTGTTCAGATTCTTAATCTCTACAAATCCTTTAGTCAGCTCTTATCTGTCAACCCTGTCTCATGCTCTCTTGAGTTTTCAGAGAAAAATAGCTTTAATTCTGCGAGAAATTTTCAACACCGTGCTTTTGAATTCACCCTAAAAAAACAAACAGCACAAGGCAGCCGTGAAAACATTCTGCTTTGTAATACAGAATCAGATATAGCAGATATAAGAAATAACACAACTAGCATATCACAGGTTCTGCAGAACAAATTATATCCCTGCTTTAAATCCGTCTCCCCTTGGTTTCATTCCCAATTTCGAAGAATGATGTTGCCTTGTCAAACCAAACTCTAAATCACCTCTCCGGCACGACAATGATCATGACACCCAAGTCGAAACATTTCAGAAAAGGTTTAACTCATACTACTTATTGAAATTTCTGTTAGAAGCATTTGATGTATCTTTAATGGTTACAACACACTTTATGGAAAGCCATTCTTCAATCAGCTTTTTTCACAGGCCATTTGTACGGTATCTGTTGTCTGATGTTCTAACCTCCTACTGACAACTCAACGCCACTCCATCCAGCTTCAGCTACTGCTCAGATCGTTTTTCCAGAGGCCTTTTTCTGTGCGGGTCATGTCAGGCGAACGGTGAATATAAGTACAGTCCTGATCCCACATTTCACCTTGTTGCCACTGGTTTTCAACTCAACAAAGGATGTTTTGGTATCTCGCTCATCGGCCATATCGGCCCCGCTGTCCTCAGCCAAACATAAGTTCACGGGCCATTCATTTACAGCCTGAGGTTTCCTACTGCTACAGCGGGGAGGAAATACTACAATGCTGTTCTGTTCTGTACCCCGAGGTGTGGAGTGACTGCTACAGAAAGCGAGTACTCCCCATTTTAACACAGAACTGCTAGCCTTATTCATATCAGAATTGGACTTCAAGTGTGCTTTGGACCACATCCTATGTCCTCATTCCCCAGCACCGAATCTGCTCACCACACCCATTATCAGCACCTTAGAAATGTGTAGCATTTATCCCAGTTCAGGGAAACTAAAAGGTGGGAATCAAGGGCAAACAGTAGCCACTAAGGAAGACCATAATGATATGACCATGACCTTTCAATAGATCAAGAGGTGTCACTCACTCTCCCATAAGGGGCAGAACAAATGACAACCAAATAATTTATACATGAGGGTAAAAAAAGAAAGCTAATCAATAAGCTATCAGTTTACCTAGGTCGCTCTAGGGTACTTAAAGGAATTGGGAGTGTTGTCTCCTCCTAAATGACTATTGATCGAGAGCGCTTTTCTGGTCTAACTTGATTTTGGTCTGCGCTCCTCTCATCACTTGAGTTTACTGGGAAGCCTTTGACATGGACGGTTATAAACAGAAATGAAAGACAAGTCGATATGAGATTTTAATCTCTGAGCAATACTTCTAGCAAAAACAAACACGCAGGTTCTTAGAATACACTGAGAATTTCCCTGTGCCCCCTGTGCATTTCCAGCAGTTTTTCCAACCTACCACTAATCCTTCAATCCTGCTATGCTCAAAGAGAATTGAGAATTTATGAGGAGTAACTTTCTAAGCACAATACCGCCATATTAATAGACAGGTGCAATAGTCTGACCCGATATTAACCGTCTAGCCCTGCGTGGTCTTAGCTAATAAATAACAGACTGCACCTTTAATAGATCAAGGGTCAGCCGCAGATAGACGAGTACAGATAACCGGTGAAAGAAACGTCAATGTGATGTTGGTTAATGATGACTAGCTACATTCCTCCTCTTTCAGATCCCGTGCCTCCATCGACAAGCTTGTAATAACACAGCTCACTTCTATCAACCTTTGACACTGCAATCACAGACTAATCTCTAACCTCCCATTGTCCTAACTACTGTTACATTTAACAAACCTCTTGGGAATAGAGATTGTTCGGACCACTGAAATGTATTTAAATTCCAAACCAAAGCTAATTGGAAGCGCTCCAAGACCAATTCTGATATGGACCACATTTTTTTTGCACTGTAGCAATTCTTTCTCATGATTCCTATCCGATGGACTGGCCCGTTCATAAATCTAAGGTTTGGATGAACAAGTACCCATTAACCAGGTTTAGGATATGTGCATAACAGAGTACACAATACATAATTGACAAAAGGAACTGAAGGAATAACAACAAGACAGGCAGCTCATCAGCTCACAGCTGGTTTACCACTTCAGAGCCAGCGCTGAGCCCAGTTCCTGAGAAATACTCCATAGTCCATCTCTAAGTAGGGCTATCAAGGGTGACTGATGAGGGACAGGGACAGGAAGGGGTTGAATAGGAGGCTAATGAACTAGACTGGGAGGGGAAGGACGGGAAGCTGGCCTGTGTGTGTGTGTGTGTGTGTGTAATTAATGCAGAGCCGGGGTCAAGGCCATGTGGTAGAATTGACTTGGGCAGTGACCCTGACAGAGCTCCTCAAATACATGACTTGAAATCACTTTGTTCGGGTCAGGGCTTGGATGACAAATGAAAGAGGGGGAAGGGCATTGACAGAAACAGAGACAGGGGGAGAGAGAGAGAGAGAGAGAGTGAGAGAGAGAGAGAGAGCGAGAGAGAGAAAGAGACAAAGGTGACAGTCCCCTATGGCTTTTCTACCAGTCCATAGTGGTGCTGAAGGGAGGTTTGAGGGTCAAGGCTCAGTGTTAGACTGATTTCATTAAGCCCATTGAAAACTAATGAGACAGAGGAGCCTTATATGCGTGCATGCTTGTGCATGTGTGTGTGTGTACATGTGTGTAATAAGGTAAAACCCAACAGCAATTACAGCTCTAAGGGCATGTTAGTCCTGGCTGGAGATGAGAGGCCCCAGCTTAAGGCGTGGGAGTCTGTATCCATTGTCTTTTCGTGTTATGACTGATGCATATTGGTGTGTGGCTGTGTGTCTATGAGAAATATGGAAATTCCATGAAATATGTGAAGGTTCAAACTTGTTACACGCATCAACCACCAATGTTGAAGATGGGAGGGAGGTGTAGCGGGAAGGACAACATGACCAGTGATCATCTGAGCCAGTGAGGGTTGCGTCAGTCAGCACCGCGGTGTGAAAAGGCTCAGAGTAACAGAACCCACGAAGCAGATAACTAGCCTCGACAATGAGCCGTTGAGCAGCGCAGCGCGGCTTTGTTGTAGAACACGACCGTGACCCCGTAACCCCCCCCGACGTCCAGGTCCTGAACTATCAATAACCCTCCATCAACTTCCAAAAGGAGGCCCCTGCATTCGCGCCTCAACCACAACAGCAACATAAACAACAACATTGTAGTGGGCCGGCCATGGGCGGAGGATTCGGGATGTGTTCATGCATGCTTATATACAAAAAACAAAGCAACAGCAAACATGTTGTCCACCACACATGATGTCACCAGTTGGGCCAATCTGTAGCAATTATAATCAAGCAGCAAACGCCCTCCCTCTAAATAGTATGTGTGCATGTATGTTTATGTAGTATAAAGTATATAGTATATGTAGTATAGGTGTATCTCAGTCTCTATCTAGACTTACTGTATGTAGTCTCCTTAGCCTACATACCAAGTTTGGTCTTGTTAAGTCAAAAAATGAAAAAGCATTGAGCTGTATCTTGTGAAAACTCCTTAGTACATCTTCAATAGCCGATTCTAGCTTGCTGTATGAATGCATGACAGAATAAACTAAACTATTGATATCTTTATTATCCAGAAGGAAAACACTATCAAAGATGATGGATGATAGTGTGTGTGTGTGTGTGTGTGTGTGTGTGTGTGTGTGTGTGTGTGTGTGTGTGTGTGTGTGTGTCTGAAATCAATCTTCAATCCCTGGTAATGTCCAGTTTATCTGCAGAGGAAAACACAGGGATCCTACCCAGAGGCCTCTAGTCCAGCCTAGTTTGTCAAACTGACAGACTGACATGTTGTTGTAGCAATGGAGCCCAGTTTGTTAGTGTTTCTACAACCATTTGACAGTGTGCTATACACCAATAGACAAGTAAGTTATTACTGTAGCTCATTTGTAATTTTCACCTCATCTTTCTGATGCCTTGTTTAACCTTTTTGCACTCAGTGAATAAAAAGAGTAGATATGCACACATGCACACACGTGAGCGCATACATGTGCGCGCACATGTACATGAAATTACAGGGCGCAATCTGGCATTTTGGTCAGAAATGAGTTATTCGTATAATGTAGGTCCACAATCAGGCTTTTACATGTGGATGAAGTTAGATGTTAGAGCGTTTTTGTGGATAAAACATTTTTACAAAGGTTTAATAGCATTTACCATGTTAAATGTGAAAAGTTAAACGCTAAAGTAAAAATATCTCAAAACTACTAATTGCAGATGAAACCACATAATTCCAAGTTCGTGGCACACATGCACACTGGTACATGTACATGCTTGCATACAGGAATGTGCACGCACGTGGATGCACGCGCGCACACACACACACACACACACACAAGCTCCATGGAGGTGAGCCTTTGAACAACCATCTTCGGTTATGTGTGCGTAGAATAGCAATGCAGCCTGGCAGGGGCACAGACGGTAAATGTGCTGGCATACTTAAATACAAGCAAGCTATTTTCTTCTCCTTGAGGTTTTCCTAACCTTCTTTTCCCCCTGTTGAGGTCTTTTTCATTTCCATCCTCCCTCTTTTTTGTCCCACCCTTTTCTCTTTGTGCTTACTAGGGCAGCAGGAGTGGGGCCTACAGAACTGCTGTGCTAAGCTTGAAGTCCCAGGGCCTGGCGTCAGGGAAAAATACAAGCTGAGCTCTCATGCAAAGTGGACACACCAGGAGCTAAACCCTGTGGTTGTGCTTTCTGGACTCTTATCTTCAAGACAAAACTATTTGCACAGTGGAACCGATAATACCTACAATTGTACAGCAATTTTTATCTGGCAGAGTACTTTGAAAGTTAGGTGTGAGGCACAAGCTCAGGCACACTTCTGTTTGGTGCCAAACATGTTCAAGAGACTTACCATAAAAACAGGCACAAGAAACCCCCAATTTAACTTCCTGACCACTTTTTTTCTAAGAAGGGAGGAATGAAACTTTAAGTAAATTTGTTTAAAGAATACAAATTATCCTCTCTTGTGTCCAACCTCCAGATGTGATGAATTTGACATCCAGTGTAAACAAAATCCTATGAAAATATACGTTCAACACCAATACTAAGAAATATTTGTCATACTAATGGAGCCAAACACTCCATGTATCCTCCCTTGCCAAGTATCAATGATGACCAGACACGTCTTGGACAGTAGAAGCTATTGGAAGAAGATGGAAAAAGAACAGAAACTTTCCCTATTAGCTTCTGTTGATGCTTTCTTTGAGGGAGAATTTTTCATTCCTCATCCTTAACAGACTGAATATTCCAAGCGTGTGAAATCCCCAGCAAAATGCTGCCAAACCTTGACACCGTTTTCAACTTTCTACTGTCTGAAGATAAATAAAGAATCAAATGTTTCATCTTCAAAGTCAGATAAGAACACTTCAGGGAAAAAAATTTACACAAATGTTTTCCCTTTACAGTGTCAAATTGTTTAAGTTATCTTAAGATACAAGTTATTTGAGATAGTGCTATCTACTTTCCCATCTTCTTTCCCATCTTCTTTCCACTTAAACTGCTTGTTGCATCAATCATTTGTGTTAAAATTATATCTAGTTGCTTCATCTGAAATAAACAAGTCCTAAAAGACATTTATAAGAGACTAAACAGTGTAAAAACCTAAAGTGGTTTGTCCTACCATGAGCTGTTGTGTGTATGAGCGGCCCCAGGACTGAGAGGAGACAGGCTCGTGGGGTATGGTCTTTCCCAGGCCCCCTGCCTCCATGGTGGGAGACTGGGAGCGCTTGCCCCGGCGGACCCCCGGTTCCTGGACGTCTCTGGTGCTAGTAACCACACTATTGATCCTACGCATGTATACCTGGGACAGTCACAGGGAGCAACAGAAAGAGCAACATAATGCAGTCATAAAGTAATTAGGGTAGTTCATTCCTTCTCTCCTCCCCTTATTGACTCAATTTTACTAATTTAGTCCATATTTGTTTGATACTATTCTTTCATAGTTGTGTTTCATTCTTGTCTTGTCATTTCTTCAAGCAAGTTATGCATTCCTTTCATCTATTCAGTCATTCCCTTACCTCTGCAGGGGATGGCTTGGCTCCTTTCTGTGCTGCAGCATTCCCACCAGGTCCTGCTCCGCTGTTTACCATTTCCTCTGTGTCGAGTACGGTGGTCGCCCGGTAGGCCCTCCATGTGGTCGAGGCTTCTGCCTCATCTTCTGACCCGCCATCCATCATCATCATCCTGGGACCCCCTCTTCCTCGACCGCCCGTCTCATCCACTGACGCAGGGCCCCGGTTCCTCCAGGTGCTTCTCACGGTCACATTCCTCATCTCTGGTAAACTGTCTTCGTGGGAGTGCTGTGTGCTGTGTCTCTGGCTTCTCCAGCTGGTGACCGTGGTGGTGCTACTGCTGCTGCTCTCGAAGCCCGACTCTGTGTCGTTGAAGTCTGCGGAGGTGGTGTCAGGGGACCGGAGGCTGAAGTTGCTGCGTTGGGAGCACAGGTGGCTGGTGGTGGTCTCCACTCTAGAGGAGTCATGCAGGCTGGACCCTGATGAGGGGTCGTCCTGGTCTTCTGCCCCACAGTCCTGGTCCTGGCAAGGCCGCAGGGCGATCTCACTCTTGGGGATGGAGATCTCATACGGGACGGAGATGCTGCCACGGTGCTCACTGCTGGGACCTGGCAATAACCAAAATCAAATCAAATATTTTCCAGGCATTTCAAGGGAGCAACAATGCAGTGTCTATCATAACATCAAATCAAAATCTATTCGTACAGCACTTCATGGTTAGTCCTTAAACCACATCTGACAAAAAGTTTGTGGCAAAAACTTTTTTAGTCCAGTACCTAAAACTAAGCTACTTAGGTAGAACATGTGGATTGTTGAGAATAGAGTATCCCTTGAAGGTCTACTCTTATTATATAGAAATTTTATTTAATTGTGATGGGTCCAGTACAGATTGCAAAAAGCAGCCAAATAGGGTTTCTTTTTTTAGTATAGTATAGATACCATCCTTTATATAAAGTGTCTTGTGTGGTGCTAACATGCATATCTGTGAAAATGGAATATAGCTTTTGAAAGCTTTGTCTCATGGTTAACTGAAAACTATACTTTGCAAAGCAACGCATTGAGAAGGCTAACTATAATGCAATACCAAGTACGGGAACATAATTACTAACAGATGCAACATAAGTTCTTGTATATCTTTGAAAAATGAATCCGCTGCTCTACCAATTAATGTATGCAAAAGTGAAAAACAAGCTACCTATAAGGATGTTGCTGGTGGAGGTGTGGCGTTCTTTGATGGCCGTGGGTTCACTGGACACACTGCTGCTGCGGCTGCTGGTTCTGGAAGAGCTTGGGTCGTTGGGATAGATGGTTATACTACTGGTCATCTTACTAGTGGTGGTCACGACTGGTTTGGTGGAGATTTTGGGTTTGCCATTAGTAGCTAAAGGTTCTGACATCATCACTTCCTTCCTGTCAATCTCGACGATGGCAGGCTTGATGACAGCTTTTGACCTCAGCGCTTCGCGTGGGCTGCACACTCGCCGGATCTCGATCCCTGACGGAGTATGTGTGGGCTCCTGGGGGCCTCCCTCAGCTAACAGTGATCTGCTATGGAGCTCTTCATCAAACGAGCTCCTGGAGGAGGAACCCTCTGAATGCGAATCATGAACATGGGAGTATCTAGGATACTTGGGGGCTGCAGTCCTACTGCTTATAGTAGCAGTAGTTACCTCAGTCACAGGTTCTGGTTCAGAGGGCCTCGACCCAGTAGATTCTGTTTCAGAGGCAGAGGAATGACCCTCTGACCCCTGGTCATTGGGCAACAGTGGAGTGACATGGGATCTGTAGGCTGAGTAGGATCCATTGGCTTTGGAGAGACTGGCGGTGGAGACGGGGACAGCGGCAGAATCCTGAACCTGGTCCAGACATTCCTGATCTGAGGCGGATGCTGTCTCCTTCTCTAGTGCGGAGATGCTGTTGACTTTACTGGAGCTCTCAGGTACAACATCAGAGTTGTTTGACTCGCTATCGCTACCAACGTACAATTTTGAAAACTTATCTACTCTGCTCTTTTTGCTATCCCCATCACTCTGTTTCTGAGCTGTCCTCCACGGCTTCTGGTCATTAGCTGCTGGAGGGTAGCGACTGAGGACAGACACTTTCTTGGCATCACTAGCAGATGCATTTACAGAGCTGTGAGTGGCTCCTCTAATCTTCTCCTCTGCTCCTCTTCCTGTGTCTCTTATTCCGTTATCAGATGCACTCGCAGTAGTTGTGGTTTTGGGTGTCCTCCTGCTCTTGTGAGCAGGACTGAGGGCTCTCCTGACAGACTTAGGAGAGCTCTCCTCCGAGTGGCTCAGCTCTTTGCTCCTCAGCTTGGTCTCCCTCTTGTGCTGAGGAGACAGCTCCCTGTTCCTGTGTTTGGGGGAGCTTGGCTCTGAGACAGCAGCAGCACTCCTGTATTTGGGCTTCTCTTGTCTGAAACCTCCCTTCACATTAATCTCTTCATTCTCAGCTTTGCCATTCTCCAGGACCTTAGCGGGGCTGTTGGGGCAAATGTTAGTGCTTCCATTGCCGTGTTTATCCGCATTACCAGTTCCATTTCCTCCAATTCCGCCATTTCCGCAGAGCTGCGTCCTGAGCTGTTCCACTTGCTCGCTGAGTTGGCGAGCCCGGTTCCGTTCCATCTGGAACTTGTCATGGAGTTCTCCGTTCTTGGACTCAGAGTTCTTCAGGTCCTCCTCCACTATCTCCAGCTGTTTGAGGCGGTTCTTCAGCCTCTCTACCTCCTGGGTCAACTCTTTCACTTTGTTGTCCTCCTCCTGTGGGCCTTCTAGGCTGTTCTTCTCATTCTCAGATTTGTTCCTGAGACCAATGTTGTCGTCGGCCAACTTCAGGTAGTCAAGGCTCTTTTTGCGCTTGCTGGTGAGGAGGCCCGTGCACGACAGCTCATCTTCAATTCGTGACCTCATGAAATCTGCACGACCGGGGTCCGCTGACATGCCGAGGCGATTCTTCTGGTGCTCCAGTTTTTCTGTCAGCTTCAGAATGATCTTCTCATCCTCCCTCTGTTTCTCTAGTAGCCTCTTACGTTCACTCACAAAGGTCTGGGTGAATCCTTTGAGTTTCTCCAGCTCCCCAGCTAAGGCCTGCTCTGCCCTGTCCAGCTTCGCCTCTGACCCCTCCACCTCCTTCAAACGGGCCTTGAGGGACTCCAACTCAGACGAGAGCTTCTTGGTCAAGTTCTTCTCCTCATTGAGGCTGAGACAGAGCTGGCTGCAGTCTGACTTACTCTTCCCAAAAGCCTCTTCCAGTTTCTCCAGTTCGGCCATCCTCCGCTGCAGACGTTCAATCTCTGCCTTCAGCTCCTTAGTAAGGCTCTCCTCTTCTTCCAGTTTCTCTCTCACTGTGCGGCAGAGGTCCTCGGCTTTGCGTACCTCCTCATCCTTGCCCTGGATCTTCAGTAGGCGTTTTCTCAGAGCCTCCACATCCCCAAGCAGGGAGGAGTTGCTGCCTTCTGCCTGGATGATCTTGTCCTGCAGAGGAGAGGAAGTTGTTTATTCAACAATTCATGAATGTACTCATCTATTTCTTTTCTCAAATTCCACCTCAATCCACTCAAGCGCTTCTGACACGCACAGACATATGTATGTGTGCATGCAGACACACACACACACAAACACACACACACATGCAGATGTAATAACAGTTGCATAAGCATCATTAAATTGTATACATGCTACAAGTACTGACCTGCAGGTCGAGCAGCTCATCCTCAGACTTCTGCAGCTTGTTGGTGGCCTCCTCCAGCTCATCCAGTCTTCGGCCTAGACTCTGTAGCTTGTGCCGCAGGTGGCGATTTGTCATGTCTTTGTGATCAGACATGGCTACACAGTTCTTTGTGTTTTATCTGTCTTATTCGTTTTTTTTTTAACCTGGGTGAAGTTATTTGATGACAATGTTTTGGGAGGTCCACATTTGTGTGGCAGTGATAGCAAGTCCTTTGGGTTCTGTTTAAATTATTTATGGAGGGCCAGGTGAGAAGTGTTTTCAGGTGGGGAAATGCTCCTTTCTCTCAGTGATCCCACTTCTCCGTTGTTGTTTTCTCTGGTTGTAGTTTTTAAGAGGCTGAGGTTCCCTCAGAGTGGTGTTCAGCAGGAGTATCTGTCATCTGTAGGAGGGAGAGAGGAAACAACAATTTATCATCCCTAACTTGTCAATGACAGCCCTTTGTATTCTCAAAGGAGTAAGCTCTTAATTTGCTGAGGGATTAGACAGAAAAATGACAATGAAAGAAATCTTAATCTTAACTGCAGTTGTATTGAATAAACTTTGCTGAGGTGTAAAAAGGCCTGAGAGAGAGAGCGAGCGACGAGAGAGAGAGAGAGAGAGAGAGAGAGAGAGAGAGAGAGAGAGAGAGAGAGAGAGAGAGAGAGAGAGAGAGAGAGAGAGAGAGAGAGAGGAGAGAGAGAGAGAGAGAGAGAGAGAGAGAGAGAGAGAGAGAGAGGTGATAGGAGTTAAACTACTGTAATTAACTGTTGACCACCATTGCATAAAAGTGACCAACAGCAGGATATTTTTTTCTCCCAAATTAGCGAGAGAGAAATTGGTTGCAAACTGTAGCAGAGACAAGCACAGTCAGCACATGATTTCACAGTTCCGCCTGATTACTGCGACAGAAACCATAGGAGGAACTAGAATGGGCCAAACACCAACGCATGTAGACACGCACAAATATAAACACAAACACAAACACACACACACGTACCCACAAACACACACAAAGACCTTGGCAGATCACAAAAAGATGAGAGGCCACGATTTAGCACGTACACACTTCAACAAATCACTATCTGGTTACATTTTAGAGCAATGCATTGTGAGTGAGATCAGGAATTAGTCTCTCAGTTGCCAAGACATGAGTTGGCCTTTATTTAGTAATATCCCCTCATTCATACATAATACCCAGATAACAATACGTTATCTGTGGCAAAGGTATCATCATGACAACCAAGCTTGCATTAAGTGGACATAATATGCTTCTCTTTCTGTTTGCCACTCAACCACCATGTATTTCACCTTGCCTATGTTTTTGAAGGAGATGGGGGGAGGGGATGTGTATAGGGGGGTTTAGACACACACACACACACACACACACACACGCGCACACCCTTTGTCGTCTCCCTGCTGTTGAGTCCACCATCATAACATTGATTCCAGCCAGCCTGCCTGCTTCTGCTGACAGCAGCATATCTCAATGACACCGGCCTCCCTTCACATACCCCCATCCGCACACATACACAGCCTTCACCATGGCAACGACTACATCATAGGCCCGTCACAACACTACACCATTCATGGTGTCTGGGGAAGGCAGTAAGAATGAAACAAAGCTGTTTTACTCCTCCGTGACAGAGAATATTGCGTAGCGACAAATTAACTCTGACATTAGGGCGGAATTTAGATCCGACATTACAGTAATCCCATAATTGTTACAATTATAAGGCTGTTAATTGCATACTTCCAGTCATGTCACTGAATGTCAATGCTGTGTTGTCCTTAACTTGTTAGACAGTAGAGTTATGTCAGAGGTAGAACATATGTATGTTCCTACAGTCATTACAGCCGCAGAGAAGATGAATGTTTTAGTTCTCATTATGAAGCAAACCTCCACCCCCTGCAGGCCCAGCAGGTCAGTATGATGGGAACACAGATCATTAGCACACACAGAGCCAGGCTGTCAGCGTGGTCTCTATAAATCTAACCAGCGCTGCTTTTGTCTCATGCATGATTCAGGTAGTGGGCTTTCCTACTCCTGCTTCTAAATCCTATCCTCCCCCTTACTCCCCCCCTTATTCTACCAACCTTCCCCCACTGACCGAGAGGGAATATCGACCTGAGGGTAGGGCATCACATATGCACACATCATCACTTATCGACCGCCAAGACAACCAGCTACCCCTCCATACCTCCTCCTCTTTCCCCTTGCCTACAATAACATGTTCAAAGATTGCCCTTTCTGCAGCAACAAACCAATACACATAAATAGTACTGTAGCTTGCTGACATTTCTTTTACATTAAATGAACCGTAAAAAGATCAACCAGTGCACTTAATTTACTTACCTTTTCATCTCAGGGACTATGTACGTACATGGTATACTACAAGGTATAACTTGCCATTATGGTTTACTCTGGCATAGCCCCATATACGTTCTATCTTTTCATTTGGTGTAAAAACCCAAACCACTCTACCCACAATTCATTAAAAGTCTTGTTGAACACGAACCAAGGCAATAAGCGTTGAGAGTCAATATGGCAATGATTATTTCATAAAAAAGCACAATGTGAAATCAAAGTGTTTTGCTGTAGCGTTTTAATTATTCCCTACTTTCATGAGGTCTAGTGGTTTGGTGCTCTTCTGGGGGGAGGTACATTACTTAAGCAAAATAAAGGCCATGGATTGAAGAGAGAGGGGAAAAAGACAGATGAAAAAAAATGTTCGCGAGAAAACTGCTTGCCTAGCTGTCCAGTTTGGAGCCAAAACACCTTAGTCAATAAAAACATTTTGTCTTGCATTAGCTTTGCCCAGCTGTTGCTTGTTAAGTGAGGTATACGCCAATTTTTCTCTGTTGTCTTCATAAAGCTGAGGTGATCCAAACTGTCTAACCTGTCCTGACTGATCCTGGTCCAGTGGAGTAAAATGCTTCAAAACATTCCGAGATATATATATATATATATTTAGAAAAAGCAGAGAGGGATTACTGGCACATGGCATTTCATAACTTCTTCTTTTTTTAAGATTTATTTTAGGCATTTTATGCTTTATTTATAGAGACAGTGTGAGAGAGAGACAGGAAGATATATGGGAAAGAGAGGGGAGGACATGCAGCAAATGCGCGGGTTCGAACCCGGGTCGCTGCAGAAGGACTGAGCTTATGGTACGCGCTCTACTCGGTGAGCCACCGGGGCGCCCGCATTCATAATTCATAACTTCAATTTCATTCTTCATGACAGATCTTCAAGCTGCACTATGTAGCTCTGGGAAAATGTAACCACTTAAAATTTAAGAGCAATACCTTTAAACAAAGTGCCTCAAGAGAAAAAGTGAATCCCTGGAACACTGAAGCTGGAAAGTAACTCTTTTGATGTGGCGGGCCTACTGTCCTGACACATTTACACTCTATGAATAACAAAATATCCTTTAAGCTTATTTGGGGATTTCTGATGAGCTTAGAAATAAGTTATGGGCCACGGCAAATGATTATTCTGAATAATTTTTTCTCTCCACAAAACTAGTGTAGCATTTAACGCTCAAAACTCAACAACTCTGAATGCAGCACTGGTTGAGCCTTGTCCTGGTTAGTAATGGCGTTCGCTAGGTCCAGCTACTCCCGTCTTGGCAGCCTGCCTCCCTCTCCCCTCGTTTCTCCCTTTATGTCTTTGCCAGCTCTCTACCTCCCTCCTTCATCCCTCCCTCTGTCTCTCTCAGACACGCACACCAGCATGGCCAAGCGGGCGCTTTTAGGGGGCGGCGGTGCGTGCAAAGCGACTCTGGCAAGGGCCAGCCTCTGCCAAACCAATCAACATACCTGATTCACTTATTGCCGAGCCGGGGCCTCATTAGCTACATTCAGGACAAGACAGGAGGGAACTGGAAGGGGCGGAGGGCGAGGAGGGGTAAAGGAGTAACGGGAGAGTGGGAGTGAGGAGAGGCGGAAGGTGGAGGGGAAAGGAGAAGTGTGAGGGAGATGAGAGTTGGAGGAGAGGACAGATGGAGAAAGAGAGGTACATGAGGGAGACAGCAACATACTAATTGCTGTATAGAATGGGGTTGAGGCCATCGGTACCTGGCTTTAGTGTTGTACCATAAAGTCCCTCCAGTAGG